>NC_034599.1:114101508-114114572 GCF_900095145.1 Mus pahari | reverse complement strand
AGCCGTGCTGTGCAGTGAGGAGAGAGAGGTCAGCAGTGCTGTGCAGTGAGGAGAGAGAGGTCAGTCGTGCTGTGCAGTGAGGAGAGAGAGGTCAACTGTGTTGTGCAGTGAGGAGAGAGGAGAGAGAGGTCAGCCGTGCTGTGCAGTGAGGAGAGAGAGGTCAGCAGTGCTGTGCAGTGAGGAGAGAGAGGTCAGCAGTGCTGTGCAGCTGAGGAGGTAAAGGCTGAGGACTTAGGGGTGGATGGAGAGGTGACCAACCAATGGCCTCCAAGGTGAGACTTCAGTGGAGACAAAAACTGGAGCTGGGGTGTTTACCAAGGAGAAGGTAGATGTTGCTCCAGCTTTCTGCCGTGTGAGGAGGGAACAGAGGGAGGGTGGTGGCTTCGTGAGCATCTGAGGCTAGGATGGAAACTTGCAGTAATATTGCCTCAGGCGGAGTGTTTGTTCCTGTCCTGTGGAAGGGTCCAGCCTGTGTAAGCTGGTCACCTTCAGCTCCATCGTCCTCCTTGCCTGGCTGTGCTCAGGTCCTTTTGGGGCCTCTTCAGCTTCACCTGCCCTGGCAGTTGACTGGGATGGAGGAGGAAGAGGTCTGCTAGGGGTGACCTGGTATCTTGACTGAAACCCCTTTGGAAGTTCCTTAGGAAATGTCTGCCAGTGCCGTTCAGTAACACTGCTGGTATCTACAGAAGTGGAGTGTGGGGCTGTGGGTGTGGGGAAAAAGGGGAGTGGGAGAGAACCTGCATCCCACCAGAGTTCTGGTGCTCTGGGCAGGCAGACGCGGGAGGACTGCGCACACTTTCCACGTGGTCCCCCCGGGTGAGCATCTGGCTGTGCTAAGCCACTGACCCCACACGGTGGGTGGACAAGGGGCAGCCCCAGGTACCAGGTTCTCAGTCTCTGGCATTCTACGCTGGATATGGCAGAGGAGCTGAGAACAGAACAGGGGCCTGGGAGCGGCAGTCGGCCCTGGGGAAGAAGGGAAGAGAGGGCAGGGAGAAAGGAGAGAAGGTAGAAAGAGAGAGGCCAGCCATGGCCATGTGGAGAGACGGGGGAAGAGAGAGAGAGAAGGAGGGCTAGAGAGTAAGAAAGGTAAAAGTTTAAAAAGAGAGAGCGATGAGGCTAAGCAGCCCCTTTTATAGTGGGCTGGGCTTTCTTGCTGTTGCCAGGTAACTGTGGGGAGGAGCATACCTGGCTATAGTCAGGTAACTGTGGGGGTGGAGTCTAGCCAGAATGCCAGAAGCTTGGGGCTTTGTCTGCGTGACTGATACCCACTGACCTCCCCTGTCGGGGCTATGGGGGCAGTAACCTGGACAGAAGCCAGGGGTCCAGGAGACATGATCTAACACCTTCCGTCCCATGTAGGTGGAAATTACCACCCATGGATCCCACAGGGTTCAAGACCTCAGCTCGGCTGGAGACCAGGCTGTCTGTGCACAGCCCACTGCCCCACAGTGGAGGAAATGTTTTCTCGCTAGGCATGAGGCTGCTTTAGGTCATCCTGGCTTCTCTTACCAAGGACGTAGATGAAGTGGATGTTGGGTTGGCCACCAGGAGCCTTTTGGCAGGGACTCAAGAGCAACTCTATAGGGACAGATGATAGAGGTGGGTGGGGAGTGCCGACAGCTGAGGCAGGTGGGGCTGGGGTGGTCTGTCCTGGGTGGCCAGGCCAAGGCTAGACCCACCACAGCCCTCAGTCGGCTGGGCAGTCATGGACAGAGGGTGAGAGGGGAGGGATATCCAGCGCATTTTGGGCTTTGTGTTTGGTTCTTTTCTTAGTACACCATGCATACAAAGCACCAGTTTGTGTATGTGAGCTATGAGACAATGTGACTGCAGAGCAGACCCTGTGCCCGAGTGTGCTTAGGGCTGGGGAGGCTGAGCCATGTTTGTGGGTGATGTGCACACACCAAGTGCATCTTCAGATTATGGATTCTCAGCCTCTATCAGATATATTGGGACTTAAGGCCATCAGCACCACAGGGCACCCGTGGCTCCTAGGTAGCAGTGGACATTTTGATGTTACCTTCAGCCAATTACCATAAGTACTTTTCTTCGCTGTTAGCAATCGCACGCTCACTCGTACACTCATACCCACACATTGGTACACTCACACACTTATGGTGTTCATTAAAGTCGCACATCATTAGCCTTTTCCTGTGACAGTCCTTGAGAACCAGCACTTCTGATGGCCGTAAACAAACCCCACAGTTAGTATTTTTTCCCAGTTGCAAATCCTGTGTGTTTTTGTAGGTCCGTCTCACCCACGAAATAAAACACAAGAACATTGTAACTTTCCACGAGTGGTACGAGACCAGCAATCATCTCTGGTTGGTGGTAGAGCTTTGCACAGGTAGGACTGTGAGCGTGTGCATGCAGACACAGGGCTGGCTGGAGGGTAGCAGCGGTGGGCGGTGGGAGGTGAATGGTGGACTGTGGATGGTGGGTGGTGGGCAGTGGGTGGTGAATGGTGGACTGTGGATGGTGGGTGGTGGGCAGTGGGTGGTGAATGGTGGACTGTGGATGGTGGGCGGTGGGCAGTGGGTGGTGGGCGGTGGACCGTGGATGGCGGGTGGTGGCTGATCCGAGCTCAATTCTCATAGGTGGTTCTCTAGAAACCGTGATTGCTCAGGATGAGAACCTCCCAGAAGATGTCGTGAGAGAGTTTGGGGTGGACCTGGTCACAGGGCTGCACCATCTCCACAGGCTGGGCATCCTCTTTTGTGACCTTTCTCCCGGGAAGGTAACTTGTGCACTCTGACTTCGTGGTACCTCACGTTGCAACCCCGAGGACTTTCTCGGGGGTATTTTTTTTTTTTAATAAAAGGAAATCTATGCCTCTCTGTAAGCTGTCTGTCTAAGTTGCTTTTGGAACAGAGCCTCCTCACTGTGGAGGTCTCTGAGCTTTCTGTTCTTGTGTTGTGTGCTGTGAGTGGTGGGCCAGTGCAGTACCTGCTTAGCACTGGAGCATGGCCGTGCCTGGTCCGACGGTGGTGTTCCTGACTGGCCGTGCCTGGTCCGACGGTGGTGTTCCTGACTGGCCATGCCTGGTCTGATGGTGGCATTCCTGACTGTCCTTTTCCTGATGGCACAGACAGCACTAAGTTTTCTTTACACTGCTGGCCACAGGTGGAGGCCTCTGTGTACTATTCAAGAGTCACCGGCCTGTTCAGCTTCCCAGCCGCCCCCAGGCTGACTCGGAAGCTGTGTGTGTGTGTGTGTGTGTGTGTGTGTGTGTGTGTATGTGAGCTTCCTTCTCTGCAGTGTTCGGCTGTGTTCAAGCACCCCACACTGCTGCAGAAACCACACACTTAGCAATGGCAGCAGCTCTAGTCAGAGCTTTTTGTGTCCTTTATGCTGCAGTGTGAAGGCTGAGCGTTTAGTTTGTGGTTTGCTCTGTCAGCAGTCTGTATGTGAAGACAAAACTCTGAAGGAAGGGGTGGGAACCAAAACAAGGAAGGCGGAAAGGAACACTGTGGAGATCTTACAAATGATAGCTCCTGCTCGAAACATTCACAAACCTAACCCAGGTCTCAGCTATTACTGTAGTGCAGAAAGCAGGTGAGTACAATATGCAAATGTATGGCTGTCATCTATAGACTTTGAAATTTGAATTTTATAGATTTTTCACATATCAGGAAATAACATTCAGATCATAGCTTGTGCCTATGATCCTATCACTTGAGAGCTGAGGCAGTAGGATTGTCATAAGTTCAAGGCTAGCCTGGTATACGTAGTGAGTTCCAGAACAGCCTGGATAACAGAGAGAGACCCTGTCTCAAACAACCAAAACCTAAAATGACTCCCTCCCCAAACATAGTTTTTTTATTTATTTTTGGAAACAATTTAAAAATATTTAGTTCACAGATGAAAACAGGTGAGGGTGTGGCCTTTGGGTCCAAGGCTATAGTTTGCTTAGCGTTGTGTGGGACATTTAATGAGGTGTACCACAAGACTTTCCAGGAGGGTCTGTGATGTAAGCCGCTTTAGAAAACTAGTATTGGAAAGAGCTGGGCAAGGCTCCTGTTTCTGCCAGTAAAGTTTTATTGAAATACTGCTGCACCCATGGCCTGTGTGTTACCAGTGACTGTTGTTTTGAATAGCTTTGGAGCTGTAGAGTTAGGACATGTCTATGTTTGAGCAGGTCTCCAGGGGATGCTGATGGTGACATTCCAGGCCACTGTGGTGGGTTAGCTGACATCCTTAGTGAGTGTCTGTGAGTTAGGTTGACTTTAAACTGCTCTCACTAGAAGGTCGCCAGCCCTGCTACTGTTGTCTAGACATTTTCAGTGACGTGGCTGGAAGTGATACAGCTTCCTGAGCTGGTTCAGCAAACTACAGCCAACTTCTGATCACACAGGGCGTTGGCCAACTTGAGTCAGTCCCAGCCCTTTGTCTGTGAGACTTCCATGAATCCCCACTGAGCAGAAAGAGGGGCTCTTACCCTTCCTGCTGTACATGAGAGAAGCAGGACACCAGGGACTGCCAAGGTCAGGCAGTAGGTAGGCAGTGACTTGGGCCTACCTCTATGTCCAGCACTAGTTATGATCCCTCAGTTCAAAACCCCACACTACATGTCCTTTCTTGAGTAAATGACACACAGGCAGGTGGGTCTTTAAAACCCCAGTCACCTCTGTGTGTTCTTGGGGCCTTGAGTGTCAAATATCCACATCCCACAATGCTCCAGGCCCACATGGTATGGTAACCTCATACAACCTGTGCACATCAGAAAACCTTCCCCCAAATCATTTTGACCCACAGCCTGTGGGTTTAGAGCTCAAGGGTACAGAGGACCAGCCATTTAATCTTTATTCTTTATCTTCATAATGCAACCTGTGCGTTCTTATCTTTCCCACAGCTCAGACTCCCTGATGGCTCCCTGGCGTCTGAGCCAGCTTTGGTTCTGCTGTTCCTAGAGTGTCATGTTGGCTGTTGGGGGGAGGGCAATGAAGCTCCCCCCCACCCCCAGTTTTATTTATATCACATCTTTCAAGACCATTTCTGTAGTTCATTGGCTTCCTTTTGAAAGTCCAGTGTCACATTTCTTCTGAGCTGTGACAGAACAAGGGAGCTGCAAAGCCCTGGGCACAGTTTGCAGGGTCCCTGTGAGGCCTGAATTGGGCTCTGAGGTCTCTGATGCGCGCTCTCTCCACCTTTGCAGATACTCTTGGAAGGGCCTGGAACACTGAAGTTCAGCAATTTCTGCCTGGCAAAGGTAGAAGGGGAGAGTCTGGAGGAGTTCTTCGCTTTGGTGGCAGCAGAAGAAGGAGGTGGTGACAGTGGAGAGAATGCACTGAAGAAAAGCATGAAGACCCGCGTCAGAGGTACTCGGGAGCCTGTGCTGGGAGATGGCGTGGCTTCTGCTTCACGGCTCACACGTGTGTGGGGAAACATGACAGAGGGTCCTGTACATACATAGCCGCATCCTGGGCAGCTTGAAGTGTCCCGCAGCTCTGAGGGTGTGTCAGCACAAGAGCTCTTGGACAATGGGCACCTTCTCACCAGAGCAGAGCTGGCTCACTTAGCTCTCAGGACAGGACTGGCACACACTACTGGTTCTCCAGTGTCTTGGCAGGTGGGCTTGACACTGAGGTGCTGCCAGCAATATCAGGGTTACCGAGCTTAGGGCTGGGGTGGCTAGTGACTAAGTGCTTGCTGAATGATCAGGGGGTCCTGGCTTTGATCCCCTAAAGCCCACATAGAAAGAGCCAGGTGTGGTTGCACGCATATATTCTGGGGTACAGGGGAGCAGAGACAGGAAGATTCCTGGGGCTTGCAGTGCAGACACTCTAGTCAAACTAGCAAGTTCCAGGTTCAGTGAGGGACCCTGTCTCAAAAAATAAGGTGTAGCTGGGCAATGGTGGCACACACCTTTAATCATAGCACTTGGGAGGCAGAGACAGGCGGATTTCTGAGTTCAAGGCCAGCCTGGTCTACAGAGTGAGTTTCAGGATAGCCAAGGCTATACAGAGAAACCCTGTCTTGAAAAACCAAAAAACCAAAAATAAATAAATAAATAAATAAATAAATAAATAAATAAATAAAAAATAAAAATAAATAAATAAAATAAGGTGGAGAGCTATAGAGGGAGTCATCCCATGTCTAGTCAACCCCTAGCTTCCACCTGCATTTGGTGCACATGCATCCACACATGGACGCACATACCGAACACACACAATGGATGTGGGTATGTGGATATGTGGGCATGTCTGTGCCATAGAGAGTGGAGGTCAGAGGGCAGCTTGGGAGTCTGTTCTTTTACTGTGTGGGTCTAGGGGAATGAACACAGGCCATCAGGCTTGGTGGCTAGCAGCTCTGCTCTACTGAGCCATCCCACTGGCTCTAGCGATTCTACCCTGTGGTGCGTGCTATTCCCCGTGTCTTTCCATGCCAGTGGCTCCTGTGCTGCGAGTCGTTCAGACGCCCAGCCCAGCCTCTCTTGGCTTTGGTTTTCAGGCTCTCTGATCTATGCGGCTCCGGAAATCGTGAAGGGGACTGAGTTCTCCGTTACCAGTGACCTCTGGTCTTTGGGCTGTCTACTTTATGAAATGTTTTCAGGTGATTGTTTTTTGGTTCCTTATAAAACTAAATCATACTAGAACAAAGAGCAAGCTGTGCGTTTAGTGTTTGCAAGTGTTTGATCTAGCAGGTGTCACAAAATTGGTTATAAAACATTTTTGTGTACGCCAGACTCAGCTTTGCTTTTAGGCTGCCAGGTGCTCTTGGAGCATTCTGACATGTAGTGATTTTTGTAAGTATCTGCAATATTGAAATGCACCGGACCACTGGAGAATATGTAGAAGGTCTCCTGCAGCCCATGGGCAAGGGGCTCGGAGGCACCAAGGGACTGTGTATGAACTTGAATATTGATTTGGAAAACTAATTTTGCATTTGAGAAGGCTGGAAGTGTATATCCTGGACACTTGCCAGGCATGCAGTAGTTAGTAACTGCCCATTCCCTAGAACTTGTATAAATCTTGTATTTTATGAATGTATAATTTCCCTGGAATACCTGTATTTAAGTTTGGGATTAGTGTGGATGACAAACTGATTCTGCATGTTCATATGATTCCAGGGAAACCCCCATTCTTCTCAGAAACAGTATCAGAATTAGTTGACAAGATTCTGTATGAAGACCCATTGCCACCAGTCCCAAAAGGTAGGTGAGTGCAGCTGAACATCTTATCTGAGCTTTAGAAGGCCCGCCTTCACCTTAGCTCTTCACATCCCTCCAAAGCTACATGTGGCAGCAGCATCAAATCAGAACACTTTTCTTCCTGTTTTCAATACTGAAAGAGAAAACCAAGCCATATTAACAGCTTCCCTCACTTAAAACATGAATTACCACAAGAAGTCTGTTGTAAAGATTTACGTGTGTATGCATGTGTGTTCCTGTCCCATGTGTTTGTTTCAGCGTTGCTTCTCAGTAGGAAGAGATGTGGCATTTCTCAGTTCTGTTGGCGAATGCTAAAGCTTCTGTTCTGTGCAGCTGGTGGCTCATGGCAAAGAGCTTGTCCTCGACTGTGGCCATGGTACAGGATATTTGATCACAGTGTGAACCCTGAGATTACGTTGCTTACTGGAAAAAAACCTGTTTCTAGTTGTGGTGAGGCTCAGCCTTAGCACATACCTTTAATCCCTCCAGCTGGAATATACACATGCCCCTAGTACCTACCTTTAATCCAAAACAATGAAGGAAGTTACTTTGTAGAAGGACATAACTTTAAAAGTTACGTCTAATTGAGTGAGTAGCAGCCAAAGTGATGAATCACAGGAAGATTTGACAGAATAGGATATGCCCAACTCATGAGAACAGAGTGGGGAGGCTGGGCAGTTTTACCAAGAGAGTTGTGCAGAGAGAGAACAAGCTAGACATAAGTGAAGACAGAATGAGAAGGAGCCAGAGGATTAGAACAGACTGTCAGAGTTAGTCTGGGGCCAAGTAGAGCAAAAAGTTAGTGGCTGAGAGAGAAGCCAGGTTGAATCAGTCAGCTTGGAGAGGAGTGTGAGCAGGAACCATGAGATGAATCAGCCAGCTAGAGATCAGAAAGAGCTAGAAAGGTTGAGCTCATTCAGCAGCAAGTCTCAGAAGTTGAGAATATTCTAGGCCCAGAGAAGACTGTGCAGAGGCTAGAAGAACTAGGCCTAGGTTAGCAGAAGGAACAAAAGCCCCCAAGACACAATTATGTCAGGTGAATAAAAGATTCTGTTAGACCATGGTGCCCAGCTTTCTATGCGTCGACTCCCAGTGAAAGGACGCTCAGCTGTTTCTTAGGTCACTGTTGTCCAGCTGCAGACTGGCCGTGGCCAGAGTGCATACATACCCTTCTAAGTGCTGTGAGGGCTGAAGGATGGGGGCGGCGGCCCTATCATGTGGTTGTGCTCAGTATTGTCAGTTCTCTGTTGAAATCTTTCCTAAGAAAGGAGGGGCTACCAGAATCAGAATTACAGTGCATTATAGGGCAAAGATGGGAAAATTAGGACTGCTTCAGAGAAGAAGGTCCAGCTAACCACTGAGGTGTGGTGTGAGTGGTTCGGGCTGGCAACCCTCCGTGTGGTTATTTCAGGGAAAGGACTGTTCCAGGGCAGCGAAGACTGAGCCGTTGGGATGCACACATGTGAGTTCCAGTTAAAGGTTTGTGTGTCTGCTCTGCACACTGGTCCTGCTCAGTGCAGGCTGTGACATGGTTAAAGGGCCCAGTGCTGCCTGTGAACACAACCCCAGTGCCTCAATGCTGTTGCTTTAGATGCTGCTGATGGACAGTAACACAACATCCATGTCTATAGGTTCCTCTTACCCCATCTCCATTTAGGAAAAAAAATCTTTGTTCACAGACTCTTCATTCCCCAAAGCATCCTCAGATTTCGTTAACTTGCTGGATGGATTGCTGCAGAAGGAGCCTCAAAAAAGGTATGGACAGGCTGTGAGGATGACGAGTGGAGGCCTCTTTCCTATCATGTGGGTACAAAGATTTTTCCCTCCCTCTCTCCTCCCTCCCTCCGTCCCTCCCTCCTTCCCCCCGTCCCTCCCTCCGTCCCTCCCTCCCTCTCTTTATCCCCCTCCCTCTCTTTAGTTTTTCGAGACAGGGTTTCTCTGTGTATCCCTGACTGTCCTGGAACTCACTCTGTAGACCAGGTTGGTCTCCAACTCAGAAATCCGCCTGCCTCTGCCTCCCAAGTGCTGGGATTAGAGGCATGCGCCACCACTGCCCAGCTCCCCCCCCCCATCTCTCTCTCTTTCTCCTTCCTGTTCCTCTCATCCTTTTCCTCAGGCTCCTCTTTCTCCTTCCTGCAGCCTTTGGACGTTGGAGGGAGTGTTTTCATTGAGCTCAGTTCCTTTCAGTGCTGTGAGCATGCCTGCACAGAAATGGGGTTCAGCTCCCTTCAATGCAGTGAGCATGCCTGCACAGAAATGAGGTTCAGCTCCCTTCAGTGCAGTGTGCACACCTAGATACTAATGGGGCTCAGCTGCGTGGATGCTTCCTGTGGAGCAAGTAGAGGAGGAAGGCTGATTTCGGCTCACAGTTGATTTCAGCTCACACTTGAGAAAGGGACAGAGGTCTTCGTGGTGGGTGGGGCAAAGCACCTAGAGCATGAGGCAGCTGGTCACATTGTCTCCTCATCCAGGAAGCAGAGAGCAGACATGGAGTGGGGCAAGGTTATGGGATGTCTGGCCTGTCCCCACCTCCCATGATGCACCACCTCCTTCCAGCCAGTCCTCTTTTACTAAAGGCTCCACAACCTCCCTCAACACCACCAGCATGGAATGAATGCACACACACACATCTGTATCAGCTCACATCAGAGCCACCCAACCGACCAAAACAGTCGTGCTTGTTTTGTAAGACATTAGGCTTGTTGGATTGTGAACTTGAAACTTTAGATTCTGTGGCTGTTACGGCTTCTGATCTTTGATATTTTCTAAGGAAGAGTGATGCATAAATCAGATGATACTCACAGATGGAGGGATCTGATGCCACATGTGTGGGTCAGGTGGGGATCTCCTTAACGAGCTGTGCCATGTGTTTCCTAAAGATTATCCTGGGAGGGAGTTCTGCAGCACCCCTTCTGGAAGGACGCCCTGCGGAGAGAAGACTCAGACTCGGCCTCCGAGGACTCCCCCTTCAGGTAGTGTGCCCTGGCCTCTGTGCCACCCAGCCTTGGGGGCCACTTGGGGGTTCATCAGAACAGGTTTAGTCATGATGTTTTGGTTGTCATCTTGTTCATTTTCTGATCAGGGTTTTTTTTTTTTGCCACACCTCCCCCACTCCAGTCAACATCTTGTGTGGAAGCCGCAGTCTGGCTTGCTTGGCACACCTGGATGCCTGTCTTCTGAACACGAGACAGGATGCATTGGCCCCTGTTGTGTTAGGTGTCATCACGAAGTGTGGGTAGAAGTGACATGGGCTACTGGTGTGTGGGAACCATACGACCAGTTCTGACTCACCAGCATTTAGTCCCCTAAAGATCATGTGATGGGGAAGGGAAATGTCATTATTGAGTTGCTCTCAGCCTAAGTATAGATGGTCTGTGCTGAACTTGGCTTTCCTGTCAGCCTTATATGGCTGTGTGCACAAGCAACTCCAAAATTAGGAGGTCAGAGCTCAGGATATGGTGGTCATGTGTGTCCACAGACTCATCTAAGTGTGTCCTGCCCCGGCATTTTATTGTTAGTATAAAATCTCTCAGTCTTGGACACTGGGTACTGTGGTGGTATTTGCTAACTTTCCCTATTTGCTCCCTGGTAAATGACTGCTTCTGGTTTTAATCTGGCCAAATGCAGTGTGTTGTGTAGAGCAGTCGGAGTTTGTTAATCATGATTGTCTGTGCTACAACCATGGTCTCACCATGTCCTCCTGTCAGTGGGGCTTCAGAGCAGGGCTGGTGCTTTCCCCCTTCTGGGTATTTCTAACCCGGCACAGCGTGAGCATCACTTAGACTGCAAGTCTTGGAGAAGCTGAGGTGATGTCAGGGTTACCTGGGGGAGGATGATGAGGGAGCTCACTAGAGAATTCCTCTGCCCTCTCACCTCTAGAGACTGCTCACTCCTGTTCCTTGGGACAGCGATAGACCAATGGCCCTTACAGTTAGTTTTTTCATGGACCCCAGGCCAAGTGGCAGGGAGAAAAACTTATTGCTGGGTTTTGTGGTACTCCAGACTCTGGTGTCTGCTTGTCTGTCTGCTTCTGTCCGTTTGTCAGAGAAAGGGTTTTTAGGCCTCTAAGGTGTAGATAGATGCCTGGCATCTAGAAAGGACTCAGTGTAGATGCCCAGTAGAAAATTGTGCTCGCCCAGTTCTGTGACTTCATAGGGTAAGACACACAGTGCAGCTAAAGTCTGACACCTTTTGCACTATTTCAAAATCCCAGGGAGTCTGAGGTTTGTTTGTGTTGACCTCTCCTGTTAACCAGCAGAAACGTCATGGAATGTTCTGGACCACATGATTCCAGAGAGCTTTTGCAGAGCCCTAAGAATGGACAAGCCAAAGGGCAGAAGGCAGCTCATCGGCTCAGCCAGTCGTTCAGGCTAGGTAAGGCTTGGTTTGAGCAGTTTGTGGGCCGAGGCCCGTCTAGAGGAGCCCCCAGCCCCATGTCTGATTTCTTTTTCATGCCTCCCCGTGTTTCACTCTGCTCATGGTGGTGTCTGTTCCTCCTGGGTAACATATTACTCTTCGACCACAGAAAACCCAACTGAGCTGAGGCCCAAGAGCATCATGGGAGGCCAGCTGAATGAATCCATATTTCTCCTCAGGTATGTAAAACCCAGCTGCACCACCAACCAGTAGGAAGCTAACAAAATTCATATTTTAGGGTTCCTGGCTAGAAAAGAAAACACTAATCCATGCTTCTACCACAAACCCTGAGGAGAGTCAGTGCTCATCCTCAGGTGGACATGAACACAGAGAGCAAACCATCCGGGAAGAAGGACATGAATGTGGGAGGGAGACATGGGGGGGATGCGTGTGCGTGTGCAGGATACATCGTCATGAGAGCCATTGCAAAGTATGGTCAATAGATGCTGGTGACACACTAAACATGTAGCAAATGTCACAAAAGGAAAAGGCTGTGTGTGTAGCATACAGTTTAGACATAAGTAGCCGGTTACCCAGGAAACTACCTGTGGAGCAGTTACGGGGTCAGCAGGAGGCTCAGTAGGTAAAGGTGTTGGCCACACACCTGGGAGACCAAGGGTCGGGGAGCGCCAGATGTGCAGAGACATCCTCGGACCTCCACTTGCATAGGCACGTGTACCAACACTCTTTAAAAAAAGCAGCTGCAAAAATTACAGTCACTAAAAAGTTAGGCCTCAAGCTGCTTATTCGCTGAGAACCTGTGCAAGAGGCGTGGAGTCCTTCTTCCTGGCTCCTCTCCTGCTAGGAGACAGGGAACAGACAGGATCGCTTCTGAAGCCTGTTGATGTTAAGTTGCTGTGTGTTTTCCAGTTCACGTCCCACGCCAAGGACTAGCGCCATGGTGGAATTAAATCCCGGAGAGGGTGAGGACCCCAGCTCACCTCAGAAGACCTCTCCTTTATCCAAGGTGAGCAGCCATGGGGTTTATGACACACTACAGACACTGTGGAGATATTATTAGTTAGTGTGTGAACCCTGCTGTGAGGATGGCATTGACCGTGGTGTGAACCCTGCTCAGTGCTGGCTAGTTTTCCTAGCAGCACAGGCCCTGGTTGTTGCTTAGAGGCAGGCTTTCAGTGGTGATTATATTGAGGTATAACGGACATGAAATACAATTTATCCATTTAAAGTAGATGTTTCATGGGCTTTAATGGAATTCACAGGCTGTGTGACTGTTATCCCATCCAATCAGAGAGCTGCTTACATCATCCTATAAAGAAACCCTGTAACTGTTGGCTATCACACTTGGCCTCCTCCATGTTCCCACTCCTAGTCCATGGGTCTTCCTAGACAGCCTGTTCTGCCCATTTCATGGAAATGGAATTAAAGAGTATGTAGTCGTCATTGTATTACAGTGTGTGTGCATGGGAATTACAGAGTATGTTCTCGTCATTGTATTACAGTGTGTGTGCATGGGAATTACAGAGTATGTAGT
>NC_034599.1:114080114-114101253 GCF_900095145.1 Mus pahari | reverse complement strand
GTAGTCATCATTGTATTACAGTGTATGTGCGTGTGAATTACAGAATATGTAGTCATTGTATTACAGTGTGTGTGCATGGGAATTACAGAGTATGTAGTCATTAGTCATTGTATTACAGTGTGTGCGTGTGAATTACAGAGTATGTCATTATTGTATTACAGTGTGTGTGCACGTGAATTACAGAATATCTAGTCATCGTATTACAGTGTGTGTGCATGTGAATTACAGAATATGTAGTCATTATTCATTGTATTACAGTGTGTGTGCATGTGCATTACAGAATATGTAGTCATTGTATTACAGTGTGTGCGCATGGGAATTACAGAGTATGTAGTCATTAGTCATTGTATTACAGTGTGTGTGTGTGTGTGTGTGTGTGTGTGTTTAATTCTTTAGAAGCAAGGCAGCACGCCAGTCAGAACTTTTAAAATCCAAGAATTTAATTTCATGAGGAAGATAGAAGTAGTTGCATGTTTTGTGGATGAAAGATGGGGCAAGGCTCATCTTTTTCTTTTTGGTTTTTCGAGACTGGGTTTCTCTGTGTAGCCCTGGCTGTCCTGGAACTCACTTTGTAGACCAGGCTGGCCTTGAACTCAGAAATCCTCCTGCTTCTGCCTCCTGAGTGCTGGGATTAAAGGCGTGCACCACCACACCCGGCAGCAAGGCTCATCTTAAGAAACTAGACCAAGCCAAACCCTGGGCAGTGCTAAGTCACCTTTACCTCTCAGTGTGGGAGGATTGCAGTGTGAGCCTGGCTGGCCTAGTGGTGAGAACTGCTAGTGTGATTGACCAGGCAGCAGTGAGACCTGTTGGTGTGACCAGTCAGTGGTGAGATCTGTTGGTGTGATCAATCAGTGGTGAGAACTGTTGGTGTGACCAGAGAGTGGTGAGAACTGTTGGTGTAACCAGTCAGTGGTGAGAACTGTTGGTGTGACCAGTCAGTGGTGAGAACTGTTGGTGTGACCAGTCAGTGGTGAGAACTATTAGTGTGACCAGTCAGTGGTGAGAACTGTTGGTATGACTAGTCAGTGGTGAGAACTGTTGGTGTGACCAGTCAGTGGTGAGAACTGTTGGTATGACTAGTCAGTGGTGAGAACTGTTGGTGTAACCAGTCAGTGGTGAGAACTGTTGGTGTGATTGGTGTGACTGTCCAGTTGCTTTCTGACATTTCTCATGTGTAAAGTGGGCACAGCACACACAGTTCAGTATTTATGTGAAGACCCATCAGGCTGATGGTATCTTTATCACACTGGAAGTTCATTGACACAGGTGTCCAGGACCTCTGGTCTGTTGCTCTCCTTTATAAATGTGAAGTGTGACTTTTGCTCTTGTTTCAGATGACAAGTGGGCACCTGAGCCAGGGGGCCTTGGAGTCCCAGATGAGAGAGCTGATCTACACGGACTCGGATCTTGTGATCACCCCAATTATAGACAATCCGAAGGTGCAGAGGGATGCCCACTGTGTGGGGGAGGGGAGGTCAGCGCATTCTCTGTCTCTCCTGTCCTCAGCTGCTTGGCCTGCGTGCTGCAGTGCCACAGGCCGTAGCCCTCCACTTTCCCTTCACTTACACATCTCTGCAGGGGGATGCCTCATCCTGCTTGATCTCACTTGTCGCATCCCGTGGAGGTCCACCAACCTCTACCCCAGACCTCAGCTCCCATTCCCACCCTGATTCCAGCTGCGTTTACAAAGAGCAGGGCTCAGTGATGGGGAAGGACAGGCTGGTCACACAGACCCAGTCTCTTACATGGTGTCCAGACTGATGTGGGGGTCAGTGTGGCCCTGGGGTCTCAGCTCCTGGTGTGCTCTTTGTTTCTGTAAGAGCGGTGTGTTGCTGAGGGTGACAGGGGCTCACTGTGAAGCCTGGTCTCTGTCTCCCAGTTTGCTGCGATTTCCAGCCCACACACTCTCCCTCTGCCCCCACTCCATGTTTCTTCTTCTTCTTCTTCTTTTAAAGATTTATTTATTTATTTTNTGTATGTGAGTACACTGTCACTGTCTTCAGACACACCAGAAGAAGGAATCAGATCGCATTACAGATAGTTGTGAGCCACCATGTGGTTGCTGGGAATTGAACTCAGGACCTCTGGAGGAGCAGTCAGTGCTCTTAACCACTGAGCCATATCTCCAGCCCCTTTTGTTTTATTCTTTCAGCTTTGTATTTTTGAAAATCTTTTCCACAATTCATTTGTGGCTATTTCCCCTGCTCTCATCTGGGAACGTGTTGATTTCCTAGACAGGCAGCCTTTGCCTTACATGACCATCTCCTATAAAGGACTGAATCTTTCCATGAGTCAGAGTCTGGCAGAAAGACTGGATTCTGCTAGGCTTCATGGGTAATGCTGTGTTGTCCCAATGGGCTTTGTAGAGCAGCCTGTGATTTCATTGGTTGGAGTCTCTTCCTTTATTTCGTTACTTAAGGTTTCTGGAAAACTTTAGCAAGCAGAAATTTTGTCTTTTAAACTATTTTTATCTAAAAAATTGTCAGTTATATTTTTGAAACAAGTTTTAGATTCAGGGAAAACAGTTGTGGTTAGAGAAAGCCTTGCTTGCCTTTGCTGTGCCTGGCCTGATGTGGGTCGCCATAGGCTCAGGTTGGCAGGCTAAGGACTTAGTGACCCCAGTCTCCACTAATTCTACCCATTGACTCTCTTATGTCTTTTGTTTGCTCAAGGCCCACATCACACTTGCAACCCCTCCATCTGTCTATTGTAGTCTGTCCCTGGCTGTCATGGCCTGTGACACGTCATAACTGTAGTAGCCCTTTGCTGAGTGACAGTCAGGTATTTTGTGGAGTGTCTTTAGTTAAGATTTTTGCAAGGATTTATTGTGGTTGGAATAGTGTGATGTAGAGCATCAGATTTGAGTAAGATTCATTTTGTCATTTTTTTAAAGATTTATTTTTTTATTATATGTAAATACACTGTAGGTATCTTCAGACACACCAGAAGAGGGCGTCAGATCTCATTACAGATGGTTGTGAGCCACCATGTAGTTGCTGGGATTTGAACTCAGGACCTCTGGAAGAGCAGTCAGTGCTCTTAACCTCTGAGCCATCTCTCCAGCCCTCATTTTGTCATTTTTGTCAAGAATGCTGTCTGTCTGTGAGGACTAAAGACAGCACCACACAGTTCTGTAGGCGTTAGGCACAGGGGTGGCCGATCACCTCTGGAGGCGAGGGGCCCATGTTCTAAACTCCTAGACCAGCCACTGGTTTCTTCATCACAGGGTTTCTCAGAGGCAGTGCAGGTGCGTGATGAAGTATATATGTGTTAGTGTCCTCAGCAATGGCCCTTCCCTTCTCAAAGACAGCCATCAAGGCCTTCCTGTCCCTCTTCACTGCCCATGCCACATTGAGACCTCAGCCCGCCTTCCATCCCCACTGATACTGCCACACCACACTAGTCTAAAAACTTGCTTCTTTATTATTTTTAAGAAGTTTCTCTCTGTGAAGATCCGTCTATAATTTTGTCCTGCCTGTTTCTAATTGTTAAATACTAAAGATTTTATTGTTTAACAGATATTTGCTTGTTTTCCCAGTCAATGTCTGACAGTAGAGTCACGTGTTTAATGGCTTAGCTCCTCCTCAGTTCGGTGGCTCACTGCGGCAGGAGCTGAGCAACCTGTGAGGCTCTGTCTTACTGAAGATATTGGTGGAAATAGGTTTTAAAACGAAACAATCTACCTATATTTATATCTTTGAATCTCACGTGAATTGAGAATTCATTTTTATTATTGAGTGATTTTTGTTTGCCGGTGCTTTGAGATAGGGTCTCGCTCTGCAGCCTAGGTGAACCCTTAGCTCTCCTGCCTGTACCTCCAGGGCTGGGACCATGGGCTGTGCCCCACACCCAGCCTGAATCCTTTTGATGAAAGACCAAAGGGTTAAGTGTCAGATGGTTCTTTTCTGACTTTGGTGGTCTGTGTTTGGATACAGGGACAGCTATTGAGTTTAAAAGGTTTCTCAAAAGTGGCTTTCCTACCACAGATAATGAAACAACCTGCAATCAAGTTTGATCCAAAAATCTTGCACCTACCGGCATATTCTGGTAAGTCACAGGCCCATCGAACACGCAGGCCTTATACACAGATTGCAAATGGAGCGTTTGTGAGAGGAGTAGCTAATGACCTGTTTCCTTGTCAATGCTTTCGGCCCACCTCTTGCACACCAGGAGTCAACTGCAGATGGGTCCATCCTTGACAGCTGTTGATTTTCTTCGGTCTGGTGTCCTCCTGTGGGTGGGGAAGCCTCTGGGGTGCTGGGCCTGTTTGATGGCTGAGTGAATGGAGAGTCTCTGCCCTTCCCTGGTAAAGCCAGCGAGATGTCAGTCTTGCAGGTTGCTGCTGTGAGTGCCAACAGTCCAAAGGTTTGGGATTGTGTTAGAAGGACCAGGGCAGTAGAGAGCGAAGTGGGGTGGCTCACCCCTGTGGGGATGTGATTCAGCCTCATGGGGATGGTGTCTGAGAAGAGATAGCTAACGGCTGCTGATCGTTACCCTTCAGCCCATGAAAGTCTTTCCTGGAGTGAACCTCAGGAATTTTGCTGTTCATCTTTTTAGAGGGTTAGTTCTCCCCTGTGGCTAGGTCACTCAGTGATTGGGACTAAATTCCAGATAACAAAACAGATGCACAGTTAAGAAGACACCAACTTACAAGTGTGCAGGCCAAGCTCATACATGGATACAAGCTAAGAGCAAAGCCTCCAAGAGGGACACTTCCGAGGGACCAAAGTGACAGAGTCATAGGTGGCCAGCACTGAGAACCCTTACCCGTGAAACCCTGGAAATCACTCAGTCCTTCCCCTGAGAGTTAGAAAACAGTTGCAATTTTTATAAACGAGTCTGTCTGTGGAGAGAGATAAGCTAAAATCTGTACGTTTAGATGCCATTTCTGGTGTTTGTCTGGTTTGTGTGGGAAGCTGGAGGTTGGAGTTCCAGGTTTTGCCAGCCACCCTACCAACTTGGATGTGTCTAGCAGTCATTTTACAGACTTGTAAAAATGTGTGTAGATGAGAGTGGATGTAGCTGTATGTGGTTGGGTCCGTGCACATGCAAGTGTCAGCATGTGTGTCAGAGCATGGCCCCATGTTATCCTTAGACACGCTGTCTACCTCTTCAGAGGGAGGCCCCTTGATCTGAGCTCACTGACTAGACTAGATTTGCTGGCCACGAAGCCCCAGGAAGCCTCTGCTGTCACTTCCTGAGGGCCAGGATTGCACGTGTGGCTTCAGACTCACGTCCTCATGCTTGCAAGGCTCCCTGCCTCTCAGCTCTCTGACTTGAAATGATTATTATTATGGTTATTATCATTACTGTTATTATTGTAGCAGTTGTTCACTGACGTGGCTACATCTCCCTGGGTAGAGGACAGCCAAGTAGAGCAACTCCTCAGAGCAGGGGTGAGGTGCCTTTTTTGTTAACAGTCATGTAGTGTTTCCTCCTCATCCTGTCCCTGAGTTCTGTGTTCCTCTGCTTCTCACTGATGTCTGCTCAGCCCTCTCTACCTCACACATGTTCCCTCTGTCTCCTCTCCACAGCGGAGAAGTTGCTGGTCCTCAAGGACCAAGACTGGAATGACTTCCTACAGCAGGTGTGCTCCCAGATCGACTCCAGCGAGAAGAGCACGGGGGCACTGCGGGCCAAGCTGAACCTCCTGTGCTACCTGTGTGTGGTGGCCACACACAAGGAGGTGGCCACCAGGCTGCTTCACTCCCCGCTGGTAGGTACTGCAGGGTGGATGGGCCTCCCAGGGACCCACCACCTACCCTATATAGTTGGCCTCTGTATTTCAAAGACACGTGAACAAGGGCTTGGGGCTGAGTGAGGTTCAGCTCAGAAGTAGAACAGAACAGGCAATAAAAACAATAGACCAAGGATATATATATATATATATATATGTGTGTGTGTGTGTGTGTGTGTGTGTGTGTGTGTGTGTGTGTGGTGGTAGAACAGGGGATTCCAGGGCCTTACTCAGGCCAGGCAAGGGCTCTGCTGAGCCACATCCCTGACCCTAGTTTTTATTTTGAACCACTGTCTGAGTTCCCCAGGCCTTGAGCATGCCCTATAGCTTAGTTAGATCTTGATCATATGATCCTCCTGCCTCAACCTCCCAAGTTGCTGGGATTATAGGCCTGTGCTACCAGGTCCAGTTGGTTACAATCATAATCTGATTTAATTACAAGTGATTTATTTTTTAATGAAAAATTTCCTCATGAAGGTTCTAGAAAATCATTCTCAACTTCCATGAAGCAATTGTGTGGATGGACCAGGAGCCATTGTACCTGTCTGTAATCAGGAGATGGAGCTCTGTGCTGGTGTAAACTCAGGTGGCTCCTGCTCCAGGCCACCTGGACAAATGCTAAGGTTTCTGATGTGTGAAAGGACAGAAAGCCGCCCAGCATTCGCTTCCTGTTCTCCTTGGTGGGCCTTACTGGTGACTTCCAGGGTTGTCAGAGCTCCTCAGGCCAGCCTCTGGAAGTTGCAACTGTGGCACTTTCTCTTGAGCCCCTGAAGTCAGCCTGAAGAAGTTTCAGTTCATTTTGTTCGCTCCTGAGTCACTATGAAGGTTGTTTGTGTGTGTCTGTTGGGGGTGGGGAGAGTATTTAGTAGGACAAATCGAGAACATCTTGTTCTTCATTTTTAAAAAAAGATTTATTTATTTATTATACATAAGTACACTGTCACTGTCTTCAGACACCCCAGAAGAGGGTGTCAGATCTCATTACCGATGGTTGTGAGCCACCATGTGGTTGCTGGGATTTGAACTCAGGACCTCTGGAAGAGCAGTCAGGGCTCTTAACCACTGAGCCATCTCTCCATCTCTCCAGCCCCTTAATTTTTTAAAGTTTCATTTTATTTTTAATTTGTGTGTGTGTGTGTGTGTGTGTGTGTGTGTGTGTGTGTGTGTGTGCATGTACACCAGGTGATCTTGGAGGCCAGAAGAGGGTGTCAGAGTCCATGGAGCTGAAGTTACAGATGGTTGGTGGTTATAAGCCTCTATGTGGGTGCTGGGAATTGAACCTGGGTCCTCAGCAGATCTCTTACCTGCTGAACCTTCCCTCCAGCCCCCGGTTCTTACTTCTTATTTATGTTTTTCTTGCTGGCACACTGGCTGAGGTTACATGTCTGTCAGTGGTCACCTCCCTGGAGGGATTCTCACCCCAGCTGTGTAAATTTCCCTGTTAATTCAAAGGTTGCTTTGGATGTTGTTCTGAATAAAACTTATATTTTGTTATTTTTCTTTTTTAAATTCTAGTTCCAGTTGCTAATCCAGCACCTGCGGATAGCTCCTAACTGGGATATGTGAGTAACATTCGTATTTAAAGCTCATTCTTCGTGACTTTGTAGTTATTGCCAGACACCTCATCATGAGCACAGTGCCTAAGTCACCCGAAGTGAACCTGAAGTAACCATGAGACACTCGCCATCGAGCGTAGACAGGTGAAAGTAGCCGCTGCCTGTTGTCCCAAAGTGGAAGGCTGTTCCTTTTCTGGGTGTCTATTGTGAGATCGACCCCCCTTTGGGTTTTCATCTTGTGCCTGTCTCTGTCACCTCTGTCTTCCTCCCGTGGCAGGAGCGTCCCCACGGCATCGTGGAAACTGATGGGACAATTCTGCACAGTGCTCATGTATGGGAGCTGCAGGCTCCAGGCTCCTCCTGCTGGCCGGACTTGATCACATGATGGAACTGTTTTCTAGGAGGAATCTATATGGGATGCAGAAGTGTAGAGTTGGGATCCCAGGTCAGCCCTACCTCACCTCCAGGCAAATCACATTCACTGAGCCTCAGTGCTCACATCTGTAGAGTGGGGCTGTGTCCTCACCTACTCAGTAGATCCTTGGCAGACTGTGGGGCCAGAAATGAAGTCTGGTGTACCATGGGAGGATGAGGTGGGGGTGGAGGGGTGGTGGGGGATGGCGGTGGGGGTGGGATGGTGGGGGATGGGGATGGGATGATCTGTCGTCACCTTGGAGACTCATGATGGAATGTGTGGCTGCTGAGGTTGTCAGAGGTGTCACAGCAGTTTCTCCTCCATGCTGGTGAGGGCCTCCGTGGAGTTTGTGACAGGCGTTGGAAGGAAGTGTTTCTTGTATCTCAGTCCTGTTCTTGCTGCAAACAGAGCTGGGCTGCTGTATGTCGTATGTCATTTCCTGGTCGGCAGCGCCCCCTGCTGACTTGAAGGTGCTTCAATCCCCCCCACCCCTCTTTTGTCTGCAGGATTTTAGTGCTCAGTTTTCACAAGCACAATTATCTATCCAATTTTATTACTTACAGTAAAACGTACTAGCCTCTAAAATGTACATTATTCAACTATTCTTCATACTCCTTTTCAATCTTTTAAAATTGGTCACTGGGAGTTTTTACACAAGTAATATTCTAATGTATTTACACTGAATTGCATGTCTTAAGAACAAATGAAATCCATGATATTTTGATGATTGAAAACCTCAACCAAAATACTTTTCACTAGAAAACAAGGGCTCTACTCCAAACACATGGACTTTGGTTGACTCCAGTGTAGGACAGTTCGTAACAAGGGTACTTGCCCTTATCCCTCAGAGCCAATCAGCTTCGAGGCTAACTGTTAAATCATTTTAAACCGAGAGTTATCTATCATGCTACATCATCTTCAGCCAGTCTCTGAGCACCTTCAAGTTTCTGACTCATGGTTGGGAGTTTGGCCTGAAGCGTCTGGAACAGTGGTCCACGCCCACAGCGGCTGCTGAGACACAGCGATTGTGTTTGTCGGGTGGCAGCAGTAACTCTTCACCAAGCTCTGTCCCTTCAGGGAAGAGTTCTGAACAGCGTTAGCATCTTTTAAATTGGGTAACTGGGGAAGACCGGCTCTCTCCTTAGCAAGCTTGTTCTTCCTTGTTCTTGAAGCCTCTTCTTAAAGTTGGGGCCACTCTGGCTTTTGTGGAGGAAGTAGATGCAGCACCCCATGAAGACAGCACCACACACACACCCATGGCCATGGCGCTGTTCTGGCCCACCCTCTTCACTCGGCTGGGTGTGTGCCAGGAAGAAGCCTGAGACAGGCAGTGGCTAGTGCCAAGGCTGGTCACAGCACTCAGGCCACTTGGGCTTTTGTCTTTTCTAGCACTGTTTAAAACCCCTTTACTATTGAAATTGAATTTAATTTGGAAAAAAAAGTTTTTTGTTTTGTTTTGTTTTATCAGTTAAAAACATTTTACTGAGGAAGTGTCTTACTGTGTAGCCCAGGCTGTCTTACTGTGTAGCCCAGGCTGTCTTACTGTGTAGCCCAGGCTGTCTTACTGTGTAGCCCAGGCTGTCTTACTGTGTAGCCCAGGCTGGCTTACTGTGTAGCCCAGGCTGGCTTGGACCGCCTGGCTTTATGCCTTCCTGAGTGCTGGAGTTAGAGGTGTGTGCCACCTTGCCCACCGCTCTCTGCCGCCTGTTATTTTCTTTCAAATGCTGCTTTTAGGTCTTAACGTTTCTCTGTCTCTGTTTTCCAAGTTTGGTCTACATATAGGAAACCAAATTTAGTAAGGCATAGCATGATCTTATGTGTCTAATTAAGGCATGGCATGATCTTATGTGTCTTAGTAAGGCATGGCATGATCTTATGTGCCTTAGTAAGACAGGCATGATTTTATGTGCCTTAGTAAGGCATGACATCATCATATGTGTCTTTTCTCCCCACAACACACATAATTTTAATATTATTGACAACTCAAGGCCATTTCCCAAACTCCTGTCTCTGCCTGTCAAGCACTTGAGGTACAGGTGCACACATCACCACACCTGGCTTTAAATGGGTGCTGGAGCTTTGACCTCTCCAGTGGCTTGGTTGGGCTTCCCTCTGAAGCTGGTCTTAGTTACTTTTCTATTGCTGTGCTAAGACACCAGGACCAAGGCAACTTATAGAAAAGAGTTTATTTGTTGCTTACATCAGCACAGGGTTAGAACCTGTGAGCATCATGGCAGGGAACCTGGCATCAAGCCGGCAGGCATGCAGCAAGACCAGCTGAGAGCTCACATCTTCATCTGTAGGTCGGAGGCAGAGAATGCTAACTGGGCCTGGCATGGGTTTTTGAAACCTTAAAGCCCACCCCTGTGACACACCTCCTCAGAGGCCATGCCTCCCAATCCTTCCCAAACAATTCCACCAACTAGGGACGAAGTATTCAAATATGAGTATGAGGGAGCCATTGTCCTCCAGACACGGCTCCAGGATAGGAAACCACAGACTTGGGTCCCGCACCTGTCCCATGTCCTCCTCAGTATGGATGATCACCTGCTGTGACGATATCTCAGCCTTCCCTGAAGGCCTGCTAATCCCAGTGGCTCTCAGGAGGTTATTTTCCACCACACTCTGTCAGCGTCATCTCTCTGGGTCACCTGGGGTTTCTGTTCCACTTCCAGCTTCTTTTGGTTTCTGGTTATCTTGCAGGTCAGCGAATCTCTCACGTCAGTAGACTCCTGAGGGTCTGTGTTTAGTCAGCTTTCCTCAAGGAGAGGGATTTCTTATACCTTTCCTTTTGTGGGACTTACTTGATGTGGTTCAATTTTTTTTCTTATTTGATGTGCAGGACACACAGAAGTAGCCAGGCATGGCAACACTCAGCTGTAATCCTCAGGAAGCTGAGGCAGGAGAATCAGGAGTTCAAGGCCAGCCTGGGAACCATGTCATGAGATTCCCATCTCAAAAAACCTGCAGAGAGTTGAGGCCTGTCAGGACTGGCTCTGCTGCAGGAACATGTTCCTTGTTCCTGGCCACACTTCTGAGTCTGACTTGTTTCCTCACCTGAATCCTGTCTTAGTCAGGGTTTCTCTTCCTGCACAAACATCATGACCAAGAAGCAAGTTGGGGAGGAAAGGGTTTATTCAGCTCGCACTTCCATACTGCTGTTGATCACCAAAGGATGCAGGACTGGAACTCAAGCAGGTCAGAAAGCAGGAGCTGATGCAGAAGCCATGGAGAGATGATCTTTACTGGCTTGCTCAGTCCACTCTCTTATAGAACCCAAGACTACCAGCCCAGAGATGGCACCACCCACATGGGGCCCTTCCCCCTTGATCACTAATTGAGAAAATGCCCCACAGCTGGATCTCATGGAGGCATTTCCTCAACTGAAGCTCCTTTCTCTGTGATGACTCCAGCTGTGTCAATTCGACACAAAACTAGCCAGTACAAATCCCATAAAGGTTTTTTTTTTTTTTATCAAGAAACCAAGACCATTGAGAGTTTGGATCTCACTCCTCACCATGTTAGTTTTCTTTCTTCTTTTTCTTTTTCTTTTTCTTTTTCTTTTTCTTTTCTTTTCTTTTCTTTTCTTTTCTTTTCTTTTCTTTTCTTTTCTTTCTTTCTTTCTTTCTTTCTTTCTTTCTTTCTTTCTTTCTTTTTGGTTTTTAGAGACAGGGTTTTTCTCTGTGCAGCCTTGGCTGTCCTGGAACTCGCTCTGTAGACCAGGCTGGCCTCGAACTCAGAAATCCACCTGCCTCTGCCTCCCGAGTGCTGGGATTAAAGGCGTGCGCCACCACGCCTGGCTACCCTGTTAGTTTTCAATGAGAAAAAGGTTTTAAAATTTTGTTTATTATTTCACAATTTCATAGATGTGTAATGCGCTTTGGTCACACCCCCTCATTGTTCTCTCCCCCATTCTTATCCTCCTGTCCCCTCCCCCCACTGTCTCCCCTTCACCCCCAAACCCTTAGTTCCCATCCTACCTTTGCGTCTTTTTTCCCAAGGAAAGTTTTATCAACATGACTTTTCTACATGACTTTTTTCAAATCACTCTGAAGCACTGCTTAGTAACTTATCAATGTCCAATGAGGTTATCAAAGCCACCTCATTAAAACTAGTGTTTATTAAAATAGAAGACTAGAGGCTGGAGAGATGGCTCAGTGGTTACAAAAGCACCAGCTGCTCTCACAGTGGACTTGGGGATTGAACCATCTGTAACTCCAGTTTCAGGGAATCAGACACCCTCTTCTACCCTCCATGATCATTGTGTGCGCAGGGTGTGCATACCTACATGCAGGCAAACCACAGATACATATAAAATAAAATAAAGGAGAAAATTTCAGCAAAAGAGAAAGGCTTTCATAAGATTAATAGTTTATATTCTCCAGGTTTTTAAAAATCACAAACTGTCTAAACCCTGACACTGTGATTCACATTCTGTATGCATGTGACGGGGAGTTTCCTGCATGGGGGCCTGCACTGTCATAGTTTATGTATGTGAGTGCGCATGTGCATGTGGAGGTCAGAGAACAACCTTCAGCAACCAATTCTCTCCTTCCACCGTGTGTGTTTCAGGATTGAATTCAAGTCATCAGACTTGGTGGCAAGCTTCTTTACCCATTCTCCTGCCAGCCCCATGTCACCATCTTACAGCTGACTCAGGTCTTCAGTACGTAGTGGTGACTGATGCCCATGTCTCTCTCTCTCTCCAGACGGTCCAAGGTTGCTCGGGTGGTCGGCATGCTGGCCTTGCACACAGCAGAGCTTCAGGAAAATGTGCCTGTTATCGAGGTGATTTCTCTCATTACTGATGCCTTCTGTATGGCAGGAACGATTGCTTCTGATTTTATAACTTAGCACACTCAGCTTTCATTGGCCTCCACTTAATTTTGATTTGAGGGAATTGTGCAGTTGTAAGACATGGCCCTTGGGACCCTCCGTGGGCTCTAACTCACAGTTCGGCTTCATGTGGAGTTTGGCCTCTTGGAGGCCGCAGAGGCCCAGCCTGCTTTAAAACACGGCTCATACTTAAGTCAGGTTCTTCTGGGTTTTCAGGCAGAATTTACTCTTCCCCCTGTCCCGGGACAGCAGCTCCCTGACAGGTGAGCCCCGAGCTTGAAGGTTCTCTGGGTCCTGAAGAAATCAGCGTCATCCTCCCCTGCCTTATTTTGGTGCTAGGGGTCTCACTGAGGGCCCACACGTGCTAGGCACGCATTGGCATTAGCAAGGGAATTGCTGGGTGGGGTGGTGCGTGCCTTTCACCCCAGCAGGGGCAGACCTGGTCTACACAGGAGTCCAGGCCAGCCAAGGCTACATAGTGAGACGTTGACTCAAAGAACTGAAACGGGAAGAAGAAAGGGATTTATGTGGCTACCCAGCGACTCTCTGCCTGTGCAGTGAATGTCACCACCTGGCTGCCCTAGCTGTGTGCACTCTGTGATGTAACAGTCTGGGCAGGCTCAGAGTGGCTGATGTGAGCCCAGGACGGTGGCGGCGGCGGCAGCAGCAGCAGCAGCAGCAGCAGCAGCAGCAGCAGCAGCAGCAGCAGCAGCAGCAGCAGCAGCAGGGTGGATGAACCAGCAGGTTGTGGGGATGAGCAGGCAAAAAGTAAATGCTTTTGTGAGGAGGGCCTCGTGGCCGGGCTGCCTGGAGAAGACGCCGCCGTTAAGGTGGATCTTCCCACAGTAAATTGAGAGAGACCCTCAGGGTCTTCCCGGAGGCTCATATCCTAATTCGTTCCAGATCCAGCTAGGTAGACAGCCTAGGCTAGCCATCACTCACCTACACAGACATACCCGTACCCAGCCTTGTTTCCCGGCTGCACGTAGATGGCTGTTGACAGATTTGCTAATCTCTATGATAATATTTGAAAGCAGAGGCTGGCAGAATGAATTCTATGTTTAATATTCAAACTGCTGCATCATCACAAACCTGCAAATGAAAGCCAGAGCGATGTGCCTAGTAGTCACCATGTTGTGGAAACTCAGAACTCCATACAACTATAAATGTTGGTGTGAGCACTGGGGAGCAGTGGCTTCCACAGGCTGCTGGTGGGAATGCAAGTGGGTGTGGCTGTTCTGGAAGATCTGCCATTTCTCCCAGGGCTGAAGACATCTTTCCCCTGTGATCCCATAGTGTGTGTCTGTTATCTCCTGGCTCTGGGTCCCTCGTGGCAGGAGGAGGCACGTGCACATGTGGCATGTGGAGGCATACCTGCAGTGTTGTCTGTACCAACACTTATCAGAATGGATAGAGTGGGGCATGCTCACTCCACGAGGCACCAGCAGCATGGACAAGAACAAGCTGCAGCTCTGGGCTGGAGTGAAGCTTGTGGGTGATGCTCATCATGGACATGAGTGGGATGAAACATGAAGTGACCCAACTGGGTACTGAGGAGTGCCCAGAGGCTGTGGCTGCTCTTGCCCACAGGCCCAGCTCCTCCAGAGAGCTTGCTTCAGGGTTCCATCTGGGAGCTCAGCTATTCACACACTTGCCTGAAGCCTGGTCCTCTTCTACGGGAAAGTCCTCTCCTTTGACAGGATTCAGGAGGGAGGGAGGGGAAGGGGGCACCCTCCTTGCCAGCCAGGTTAGCTGAATCAACCCTGGCCATTAGTGAGGTGACAGATGCCGCAGCCAGGTCCGTCCTCACATCTCAGTTCCCCTTTGAGATGTCTGCAGGTAGATGTCACAGGAATCTGAAGATGAGTGCTCCCTTGTGACATGACTGGGGGAAGCTAGGAAGCTTCCTTTATTCCCGTGGAGACTCTCTGTGTCCCCACTGAAGGAATTCCCTGGGGTCTGTGCAGGAAACATCTTGAGTCACCTGGGACCTGGCCATCATCAGCCCTGTGACGGGCTTGCCTCACTTCTCTTCCATACCTGTGGCTGGACCTCTCAGCACTTGCTCTTGCCATTGTCTATGAAAAGCCCTTGACCAGCAGTTCCTGGGCTACAGTGCGGCCACTCCCCCGAGGCTTAGGCCACGCCCCTGAGGTTCAGGCCTTGCCCCAGGCTCCTCCTCCTTCAGCTTTGCCTCTCTGCTTTTCTGTGTTTATTAGGATGAGATGCAGGGGCCTGGGAAATAATGTTTTTCTCACTTCCTGTTTTACAACTTGATTTTTGTGTGTAGTGTATGTTTATTTTTGTGTGTAGTGGTACGTGTACATGTTATGTGCATATGTGTGTGTGTAAGGGCCAGGGGTTGATGTCCTGTGTCTTCCACTGTCCTTCCCCATCTTACCTTTGCAGACGGGGTCTCTCATTGACTGTCCAGACGGTCCAGTTGGCCAGAAGCTTGGGGATTTATACCTGTGGGGGTTTGAATAGGTTTGGCCCCATAGATTCATGTGTTTGAATGCTTGGCCTCAGAGAGTGGCACTATCAGGAGGTGTGGCCTTACTGGAGGAAGTGTGTCACTGTGTAGGTGGGCTTTGAGGCCTCCTATGCCTAGGCTCCGCCCAGTGTGGAACATGGTCTCCTGGCTGCCTTAGGTTCAGGATGTAGACCTCTCCATTCCTCCAGCCCCAAGTCTGCCCGGAAGCTGCCATGCTTCCTACCATGACAATAACGGACTAACCATCAGAAACTGTAAGCCAGCCCCAATTAAATGTTTCCTTTATAAGAGTTGCCTTGGCCATGGTGTCTCTTCACAGCAATGGAAACCCTAAGACAAGACCCAAGCCTGCCTTTGTACCTCCAGTACTGGGGTCACAGAAATGCGTGACTGTGTTTAATTTTTTAAAATTATTTTATTAGATATTTTCTTCATTTACATTTCAAATGCTATCCCAAAAGTCCCCTATACCCTCCCCCCGCCCTGCTCTTCTACCCACCCACTCCCACTTCTTGGCCCTGGCATTCCCCTGTATGGGGCATATAAAGTTTGCAAGACCAAGGGGCCTCTCTTCCCAGTGATGGCCGACTAGGACATCTTCTGCTAGACTGTGTTTAATTTTTATGTTGGTGCTACGGATCTGATCCCGGGTCCACACACTTGTGTAGCAGATAATTTTCTCACTGAGCTGTCTCCCCGCCCCCATATTTTACAACTTTAATATAATATTCTATTTGGCAAAAATTGAAAATACTCTATGCAGTTACAAATGTGTTATGAGGTTAAGGCTGAGCACACTCCGTACCTGGTCACTGTGACACCGCTGTGCCCAGCTGTCTAGAGACACACCCACACCCCGGGGGACTCAGGGGTCCTGACTGAGCATGTGTTCTGTGGATCATCTGATTCTAGGGAGAGGCAGACTTTAGCTGTCTGAGTATAGTTCTGAACTTGACAGAAAGAAATTGTGTGTGTGTGTGTGTGTGTGTGTGTGTGTAGCTGTTGGGTAGAGACTATTTTGAAGTAAGTACACATAGAGTGAACTCAATTTTGTTATATAATGGGGAGTTTACACTGTAAGTTGAAATAGCTCTAGATATACCTTACTGGTACCGTGTGTGTGTGTGTGTGTGTGTGTGTGTGTGTGTGTGTATACCTGTACTTTTTTTTAAAAAAAAAAGACAAGTAGCCCTGGCTCACCTGGAACTTGTATGTAGACCAGGCTGGCCTTGAACTCACAGAGATCTGCCTGCCTGCTTCCTTCCAAGTGCAGGGATTAAAGATTTGTGCCCTTATGCCAGGCTCTGTATACATTTTAAATTTTATTTCTTTCATGTACTTTAAAATACTTTCGTTATTAGCAATTGGCTATGTCAATTTTAATAGCCATTAGGTGGCAGTCAAATACTGAAGAAACGTGGTAGATTTGGCAGTCTGTCTTCAGCCTGCCGGCCCCTGGCTCTGGGGGCTTAGCAGGCTCAGGTACGGGTTTCTTCTCACAGTGTCTGGAAGTTTCTCCTCAGTATCATCTGGCAGTTGCACTGGTCAGTTTCCATTTGAAGGTTAATTCCTTGTGGCCTTTCTAGAAGAGGGCAGACGACTGCCGGTGTGATTTGTGGGGATGCTGCTGCTGGACCTCAGATTTAGAACTCCTGGGGTTCTGACCTGCCAGGCTTCCTCTTACCTCATCACTGCTGGCAGCACAGCACTGGCCGAGCTTCCACTGCAACAGCTCTCCAGGACGCATCCTGGGTGCCGTCCATGGGTTTAATCCCAGGTAGGCAGTGGATGCCTTCGGGTGCTGAACATGTGACTGTGAGCCTCTAAACCAACGGCCCAGGCTAGCCCTTTCATTGACTTTCATTTTCTACACTGGAAGATGTCAAACATAAGAGTCAGATGTGTAGACTGAGGCTGTTCACTCAGTCACTGTCAGTTCTTGGCCAGTCTTCGATCCTGTCTCCCTGCTGCTGCTTCTCCTCTGTCTCCCTGCTTCTCTGTTTCCCTGCTGCTGCTTCTCCTCTGTCTCCCTGCTGCTCCTTCTCCTCTGTCTCCCTGCTTCTCTTCTGTCTCCCTGCTGCTGCTTCTCCTCTGTCTCCCTGCTTCTCCCCTGTCTCCCTGCTGCTGCTTCTCCCCTGTCTCCCTGCTTCTCCTCTGTCTCCCTGCTGCTGCTTCTCCCCTGTCTCCCTGCTTCTCCTCTGTCTCCCTGCTGCTGCTTCTCCTCTGTCTCCCTGCTGCTCCTTCTCCTCTGTCTCCCTGCTGCTGCTTCTCCTCTGTCTTCCTGCTGCTGCTTCTCCTCTGTCTCCCTGCTTCTCCTCTATCTCCCTGCTGCTGCTGCTTCTCTTCTCTCTCCCTGCTGCTCTTTCTCCTTTCTCTCCTTGCTTTTCCTCTGTCTCCCTGCTTCTCCTCTGACTCCCTGCTTCTGCTTCTCCTCTCTCTCCCTGCTTCTCTGTCTCCCTGCTGCTGCTTCTCCTCTCTCTCCCTGCTTCTCCTCTGCCTCCCTGCTTCTCTATCTTCCTGCTGCTGCTTCTCCTCTGTCTCCCTGCTGCTCTTTCTCCTCTCTCTCCTTGCTTCTCCTCTGTCTCCTGGCTTCTCCTCTGACTCCCTGCTGCTGCTTCTCCTCCATCTCCCTGCTTCTCCTCTGTCTCCCTGCTGCTCCTCTGTCTCCCTGCTGCTCCTTCTCCTCTGTTTCCCCCCACTTCTCTTCTCCTTTTCTTTGTTCTGACTTACTTTCTTGCTGGAGTATTTTAAAGAAAAGTATAAATAATATCAGTTTACTCATAGTTAGGACCTACATAATTTTATTTTTATGTATGTGTGTTTGTATATCTGTGTCTGAGTAGAGATGTCCTTGGGACTCCTGGGGCTGGCACTACGGGTGGTTGTGAGCCACTTGGTGTGGGTAGTGGGAACCAAACCTGAAGCTTTTACAAGAGCTGTGGGTGTGTTCAAGCGCAGAGCCTTCTCTTAGCCCATGCTTGGGCCCCACTTTCTCTTTGCACAGATCCACCTAATTTCCTGCCTCACACTCATTTGGGGCCTGAGTGGTGTCACACTTTTGGGGAGACCTGCACTTCATATATACACATGAACCTACTGCTTCTCCTCTGTCTCCCTGCTTCTCCTCAGACTCCCTGCTGCTGCTTCTCCTCCTTTACAGTTTTTTATGTAGCATTTATTATTATAAATATTCTGATTATAATGCATTTTTTAAATTATAGCAGTGTAGCTATATAAATCTCCCAACATCTCCCTACAGTAAAACCAAGAAATGACATTTGGAAGTGCAGGCTAAATGTAACAAAAAGACTTAAAATGCACAAGAAAGGGAAGAAAATTCTCAAAAATCACAGTGGATCTGACATGTTGGCCTGAAGGTTCCTGGGATAGGCTTGGCTTGTAGCCTGGCCTCGGATGTGATTGTTTACAACCTCTGATGTGGCTAATTTCAGTGAACTTGTCCTTGGATTTTTTTCTAGTTAACAAGCTTTTGTTTATTTTCTGTTGAAAATGTGTGCAATTAGTTAATTATATGTCAGTGAATCTGGTGGGGTCAGGACACAAAGGTATTGAAGGCCCAAAAAAGCATGAACTAAATAGACAATACTGTATTTCATTAGTTCTTTGAGAGTGCCATACGTTCCTAGCTTTCTGTCTCAGCTTTCTCTCCACTCTCTCAAGTTCCATAAAGTGCATTTTGTGCAGTCCTAATAGGTGTGGGGCCACGCCTTGCAGTGTGGTTGGCCTACCCAGGGGCCGCACCCATAACAACACCGACTCTCCCGGTCCCCAAGGCCACCATTTGTCCATAGCTTCTGAGTTGTGGGGTAGGGGCTGCCTCCTGCTCCAAGCCAGAATGCTGTCAGGCTTGACCCTGTGCAGACAGGCGCAGGTGCTGTGAGTCTATGAGAGCAACCCGTTCTGTTCTGTCCTGTCCCGTTCCTGGCTCTTACAAACTCCCTGTCCCATTTTCCATGATGAGCCTTTGTGTGTTGGGGTGTGGGACAATGCAGTGGCCATTTAGGTTAGAACTCCACAGTCACATGCCTTTTCCACTTTGGCCAGCCTTGAGTCTCAGAATTTAGTGCCACCCACTGCACAAAGAAGCTTCTCTGGTGAAGGCAAAAGCCGTCAAGAGCCGCACTAACGCACGGCTAGACTTAAGTATTGAGAAGGCATTTGGACCCTGTGTCCATTAGCAAACTAATAGCAGGCTCACTCTCAGGGCCTGTGAGCTCCCCACCTACAACAGTTCTTGTGCAGCCGTGCAGAGGTAGGTCTGTGATTTCCTCTGTGTGAGGATCAGGCCCGGAAGCCAATGAGAGAGCAGTTGGTTGTTCCTAACACTCAGGCCACCTTTGTACTCATGGGTGTAGTTCACTATGCCGGTTGTTATTACAGTCCAGAAGTTCTCAGCTGGGTAAAATTGTGTCCACCCCATCCCCAACGGCCTGTGTAGTATTTCTCGGTACCATGAGAGTGACATAATAGGAGGAAGCGTCTCAATCAGCACCGATCTGATTTCTTCATGTCCTGTGACTTGTGTGTGCAGTGTCTTCAGCCACAGGGTCTGATGGGCAAGCAAGAGCAGTGGCCACAACCTGTCCTGCTAAACAGAAGCTTTATCAGGTGAAAGGTCTCAGGAACATGGACAGGGAAGTTTCTTCTGCATGTGTGCATATATTAATTTCAATACTCATGAAATTTCTGACCTTCTTTCTCTTTGGATTTTCTGGGAAATGATAAGCAAGAATTGAATCATCACATTTTTGTTTCTGTACACAAACATTCTTGGTCTGTCTGTGCTGACCCCCATGTTCCTGTCATGGGGGGACTGCCACATCCAGAGTCACTTTTGCTAAATCTCACATCAGGTAATTTTTACAGGATGCACTTCCTAACTTCTCAATTGGACCGTGAGTTCCTCTCCTGTGTTTGTGGCTCTGCCTGACTCTGCTGTCCATGGTCGCTTGGGCAGGAGGGCACCTGGGCTGTGTTCTCAGAGCATTGGAAGGTGTGGGAACCTGAATGCAGTGTCCCAGAGCCTCACCTGTCATTGTATTCAATGTTCTACTAGATGAAGAAATGCAGAGAGAGACTTGGGGATTGAAGGATCTGCCCAGGCACTGTAAGAACAGGTCCCTGAAGCAGAAAAAAAAATGCAATTTAAAACAAGCCTCTTTTGTAGTGCCACTGTTTGAGGGAGAGTTGAAGGTCCAGCCTTTAAGAATATGCTAACAAGTGGGTAAGAAGGCTTTCTTGCTCTCTACTTTCACAGGCTCAGAACTATAGTATTCGTGTAAGGGGCTTTGTGCTGTAATTTTTAGATGATTACAATATCCAAGAGACCCAGCTTTAATAACATGACAAAGTTAACTTGGCTTCATTGAAATACATTTCTTGGATGAACAGGTGTGTGCTGTTCCCACGTGTATCATTGGGTTAGGCAAGATGGCTGAGCAGGAAGAAGTGTTTGCTGCCAAGACTGAACAACCTGAATTTTTTTTTAAAGATTTATTTATTATTATACATAAGTACACTGTAGCTGCCTTCAGAGGCACCAGAAGAGGGTGTCAGATCTCATAATGGGTGGTTGTGAGCCACCATGTGGTTGTTGGGATTTGAACTCAGGACCTTTGGAAGAGCGGTCAGTGCTCTTACCCACTGAGCCATCTCACCAGCCCAACAACCTGAGTTTAATCCCCAGGACCTGTGTAGAGGAAAGTGAGAGCTGATTCCTGAAAGTTGTCCTTTGGCTTTCACATGTACACTGTGCATGTGCACCCCTGATGTATAGTAAATAAATATAAAATAAACATGTATCATTTACACGTCTATAGGACTCTACACAGCCCTTTGGCAGCCTGGAATCTGGGAGAAGAAATAGATTTCCCTCGATCCTCTTCAGGTTCTCTGTGTGCTGGGGAGAGAGGGAAAAAAAGGCAGAAGGTTCTGTCTGGAGAGAGGGAGGAAAGGCAGAAGGTTCTGTGTCCGGAGAGGGGCAGGAAAGGCAGAAGGTTCTGTGTCCGGAGAGGGGGAGGAAAGGCAGAAGGTTCTGTGTCCGGAGAGGGGGAGGAAAGGCAGAAGGTTCTGTGTCC
>NC_034599.1:114063959-114079519 GCF_900095145.1 Mus pahari | reverse complement strand
GGAGAGGGGGAGGAAAGGCAGAAGGTTCTGCCTGGAGAGAGGGAGGAAAGGCAGAAGGTTCTGTGTCTTTTTGGGTATAGCCACAAATGGTCCTGTCCTGGTATAAAGCAGCCAATCCAGCTGTGGAAATGGCTTCCCGATGGGCTCTGCAGGGTGTGAGGCTCCATGTGTGGTCAGGAAGGGGGGGGGCAGAGGCTGGGCCTGCAGTGTGGACATGGCACATGGATATGTTGTCCTTGGGGACTCCAACATTTTAACACACAGGCATGCACACACACAGACTCACACAGACACACACACACGTGTACACATGCACACACGTATGTGTGTATCTGTGTGGGTTCCCAGGTATGGAGGTCAGAGGAAAACTTGGTGGAGTTATAGCTCTCTCCCCCACTGGAGTGGGGATCAAGTGCAGCTGTCAGACCTGGTGGCCATTGAGCCATCTTGCCAGTCCTCTTTGACTTGAGGAGAGCTAACTGAAATTAAAACGGTAAAACCAATACTTTGGGGAATTGTGAAAAACCTTAGTCATTCAAAGCAAAGGAACCTGTTCTCAGGCAGAGTGCATGGGGCAAGTGTTCCTAGCAAGAAAGGCTGGACGCAGGCACAGGCGGACACCACCCTTCCCTTTCTGTGGGTCTCATGGGCTGATAAGGGAGAAGCCAGAAAGCAAACGTTCCTGAAGGGGACCATCTCAGTCAGAGCCTCCCAGCCGTGGTGAGGTGGGAATGAGACTGTTCAACCATGGTGAATACACAGGGCTGACCTGCCAGGGCAGTGCACTGAGGGCCGCTGGGGGCGGCATGGAGGTGGATTGCAATTACTTCCTGGTCCATGGTGGGCGTGGTGGGCTGGGAACCCAGAATAGTGGAGGTGGCCATCTGGATGACAGAACTAGCCTAAACTCTACCAGCACGGATGTCTGATCTATTTTGTCCCCACCAGCATCAGAGGGCTCTGGTGTCATTAGCCTGCTACCTGCTGGCCATCTAGTGGAGCACCAGAGGTTCTAGGTGTCCCCTGTGCTTGGTCGGTTAGACACTCAACAGATGCAGTTTCCAGGGAGCATGAGCAGAGGCCTGTGCTGCTGAGCAGACTCAGTTCCCATCACAGAGGCAGCCCAGGCTCCTGATGACCACGTCTGCCCTCTGGTGGCCACTCACGGGAAGCACTAGAGTCTGGACAACGGCTCTCACTGAAGAGCTCCGCCCACCCTGCTTCCATTTGCTGTCTATTTAAATATTCAAATGCAGGTTTGCTGTAAGCTTCTGACCCACTGGCACGGCTCTGTACCACAGTCCATTTCTTTCTAATGTAATATAGGTGTGTTATGGGTCCAAGGGTTTCCTCTCTCTATGGTCCTTCTGGGCCCCCTTGTGGGAGGTTTGCCAAGATGCAGCCTCCATGCACACAGGCAGAGAGGTACTCTGCTTGGCTTGGTCTTATGAATACATTATTTTTGAAAAACAATATCTGTAGTTGGTGCTTGGATCAACAGAGTTCCTGGGCACTTGAGGTGAGTGGCATGCTTGTGAGCTGTGTCCTGGACTCCCACACCATTCCAGCTGTGCAGAGGTCACTGCTGCACTCCTGCCCCATGTTATATAACAGTATATATATATATGGACCCTGCCCCATGTTATATAGTAGTGTATATACGGTTATATATTACATGCTGCACCCTGCCCCATGTTATATAACAGTGTATATACCATTATATTTTATATGCTTCACCTTGTCCCATGTTATGCAACAGTATATATACTATTATATATTATATGCTGCACCCTTTGTTATGTAACAGTATATATACCATTATATATTATACGTAATAGTAATGGCCAGTGCATGGCTGTGTTCCATTTTATCCCAGTGTTAACCATGTAGTTGGCTACTGATTGCCACATGGAAAAGGGCCATGGACGGATGATTGACAAGGCCTAGGCTGGCTCCTGACATTAGAACTCTCCACAGGCTATGTGCAATGTCTCTCTTGTCAGAAGTAATTTCTAGTAGCATCTTGGCACTCAACTGGCAGGTTCATCAGTGATCAGCAGGAGGATGGGATGGGGTCTCCAAAAACCAAAGGGTTGGACCTCCATATTGTGGTAGGCAGTACATGGTGCAATAAGTTCTCTTACTTTAATTTTTTTTTTGTTATTTAGTTTTATTTGTGTGTTTGTCTCCCTGTTTGTATGTGGACCACCTGCATGCAGTGCCAGCTTAGGCCAGAAGAGGGCATCGGATTCCATGGGACTGGAGTTATAGGTAGCTGTGAGCCACCTGATGTGGGTGCTGAGAACCAAACCTGGGTCCTCTGCAAAAGCAACAAGTGTTTGTAACCACTGAGCCATCTCCCCAGCCTCTTCCCTTTATTTGGAAGGAAGATTCTTGTGTACTCCATACTGTGGGTCTCTTGAGGTCACTGCCAGCGCCACACACCATGGGCCTTTTCAAGGTCTGCCTCTCACTGTCTGCCATGTGACAGAGTCCAGCTCAGGTGCAGCTAGCAGAGTGTCACCAACACAATGGGAGGGATTGGTGTCTTGTGTGTGACCAGACAATCCAGGGTCCTTCTGGGTGGGCACAGCAGGAGACGTGACAGGGAGGCAACTGTGAAGTTTACTGTTTGGGCCCCTCTGAGCCCTGTAGGCTGGTGCCCCCCGGGCCCTCTTCTGCAGGGTGCGTCTGAGGGTGGCACAGTGCACCCAGGGGCAGCCCAGCACTTCTAGCTGCTCAACTTCCAGGCCAGTGTTTCTTCACTTCGGTGGCTTGTTAGAGCTCTGGAACTCAGAACAGTTCTGTCAAGGATAGGACTAGGACAGACTCCCTGGAAGTAGATGCAGGCACTTGCAGATTTGAAAACTCACGATCCTACCACGTGGGCCAGATGAGCCCAACACAGTGCCCCAGGGACCCAGGATCTGCAGACAGCTGGCCACAGTGCACATTATCAGACCTTAAGACACGATGTGGTTTTGTGAATTTCGGTGACTCCCCTGTGGGCTGAGGGAGGCTCTGGAGATCTGAACCTCTGACCCCAGGAGCCGGCCAGCCTCACTGCCCCTTGTCCCTGGCTCAGTCCCAGTCATGGAGGGAGAGGTTCTAAGTGTCGGTGTGCATTTGCTGTTGACCCCTGTTTGGTTAGATTCTCTGGGGTGGGGGAAGGGAGGGGACGATGACAGACAGCAGACAGACGGACATTTCCTCACTGTTTCCTTTAATACCGAAGAGCCTTTGTTTCTTGGTGCCCTCTCTTCCACACTGGCCCTTTTCTTATTCATACAGCCTTGGGGTCCCGTCTTGATGTGGACGGTTCATTTGATAGCACATTAAGGACAAGCCCTGGGGTTTGTCTCTGGTTCCCTTTCAGAAGCCATTTCAAAGTCACCAAGATTCACCACCGTTCTCCTGAGTTAAAGCTTGCTGTGTGTGCTGTTTCCTGGTTCCTATTTTCTCTGTCTGTATGTCTGTCCCATTTTGGTCTTTGAAGTTTCTTGTTTTTTTTTTTTTTTTTTTTTTTTTTTTTGTTTTTTCAGTTATTTACCAGCTCTAAGCTGAGTCTATCAGATTTATCTAACATTAAATAATCCCAATAGGAGGACATTTAAATTATTTTGCCTGGAAATGAGCAAAGGGATTTCAACACAGCCAGTCTCTTCATTTACATGGCAAGGTTCAGCACTACACAGTGTTCAAAAGGTGTTTTTATTATTTATTTTGCTGTGTGGTCTCAGATGTTGAAAGGTCTCAGATATGGATTCAAGAGGACCCTGAGAGGGACTGCTGGGGGGTTGGAGTTTATCAGGAGTTATTAATGGCATGGGCAGACAGATAGATAGACAGCAGTGTGCTGACACTCTGAGGACAGTTTAGCCCTAGCACCAGAGACAGCCATGGCTTTGAGGAGAGGAATTAGGACCCACATGACAGAGTGGGGCCTCCTCCCACCTGGTTCCAAGGGTGGGGACATTTGGTAGCACAAGCCTGCTGCGGGGCTCTCAGATTTCCAGGCAGAAGGTAGGGAAGGGGGCTGGAGGCAGGACGTGTGGCCACCAGTGCCCCCTTGGTGTTGTCTCAGTAGGAGCCTGTGCTGTCTGTGAGGGGAAGGGCTGCGGCCGGGGCAGCAGCTGGGCTCTGACATTACCTTCTTTCCTGTATGTGTGTGAGCCCGTGTGGCATGAGCGAAGAACACCCCTCCAGAGGTCACGTGACGCTCAGGCAGGCAGGCAGGCAGGCGTGAGAGCGGCTATCCCGTCTCACCTTTTCACTTTGCTTTGTGATTGTACCTCAGTCAACAGGAACATGCTTTCCTCCTTGTTACTGTCTGTTCACGCCCCCCATTTGTTCCTTTTTCAAAAAGAACTGACTGTTTTATGTGTAGGGCAGTTTTGCTGTATATATGCATATACACCATGTGCATGCAGTGCATGAACAGGACAGAAGAGGGCGCCAGACCTCCCTGGAGCTGCTCTTACAAACAGTTGTGAGCTGCCATGTGGGTGTTGTGAGCTGCCATGTGGGTGCTGGGAATCTAATTCCTGTTCTGGAAGAGCAGCCAGTGCTTTTATCCACTGAGTCACCTCTTTAGTCCCTTTTCTTGCCTTTTTTTTTTTTTTTTTGGTTTTTCGAGACAGGGTTTCTCTGTATAGCCCCAGCTGTCCTGGAACTCACTTTGTAGACCAGGCTGGCCTCGAACTCAGAAATCCGCCAGCCTCTGCCTCCGGAATGCTGGGATTAAAGGCCTGCGCCACCATGCCTGGCTTTTTCCTTGCCTTTAAAAAAAAATTGATATTTATCTAAAATTTAAAGATAAGTGGAAAACCAATAACTTGATATTGCAGAGATGGTGTTACATGCTGCCTACCCATGTTAACTTTTTGTAGGTGGGATGAAGGTTGCCAGAGTAACTTATCTGCTGTGTGTTTGTTTACAAGATGCTAAACTCAGGTTTATGGCTTTAAAGGCTCATTTTAAAGCATTAAAATGGTCTCAGTCCCTGGTGTCGTTCACCACAAACACCAGAGGATTGTGAAAGAGAAATTCTGTTGTAAGTTCCAGCAGCAAGCTTTAGGACCAGAAAGCCTAACCTGATATTAGAGTGTAGGATACCTTTGATTTTATGAAAATGAATCTTTTGAAGTTGTTGTTGACTTTCATGGAGAAGTTCTACAAACACTGGATACATTCCATCTGGCATTCCCCAGTGGTAGCACCTTGGAATGTTGGCCTAGTGACCACTAAGGAAAGGAGACTCTCTGCCTTGAGTGTCCCCAGATCCTTATGACCATGTCTGTCTGCCCATGTGTGCTCGTGTGCCATGGCCAAACCAGACTTGTCCCCATCTCTCCACTTTGTCCTTTTGAGAGTATTGCTCCTGCAGTGTAGTATTCCTGTGCTCTGTCTCCCCCTTTGTATTTTGAAGCAGTTTTTATGCACTCTATGCACAGTGTATTTAACCATTAGCCCTTTGACAGACATCTGGGTCCTTTCCAGTTTTAAGAATTACAAATAAAACTGCTAGAATCAGGCTTGTTTCTTTTGTATAAATAACTCTTTATAAACTCTTCCCTAGGGTAAATGCTCAGGACTATAATTGCCATGATGTGAGTTTTTTTTTTTTTTTTTTTTTCAGTTTATTTTATTTTACTTTTTGCAGTGCTGGGAGTGGCACCTGCCACCTTTTCATGCCAGGGACAGGTCCTACCACTGTGCTACATCCTCAGCCCTTGGCTATTGAGGTGATGTTTTACATGTAGCACAGGCTGGCCTTGAACTCATGAAAGTCCTGCTTCTGCCCCTACCTGTGTGTTGCAGTACACTCTTTATCTTAAAGGCCCTCAGCTGGTTTACTGCCTCACTTGGCTACCCCATTCACACCTCACTGTCACAGTGTGAATGATGTGGCCTCTCACCACCCAGGGCTTTCCGGGCTCCCTCTGGGTTTTAGTTGTGATAGGCATGGGGCAGGGCCTCATTCGGGGGTTAGTTTGCATTTCCCTGATTTCTATGGTGCTGAATTTGCTGACTGCCCGTCCATCCTCTTTGGAGCAGTGTCTCTATGCCTTTAACGTTAGCTCAGCCTTTCCTAGCCCTGGATGGAGAAGCACCACGTCATGACTGTTCCCTGGATGGTTCGTAGTTGAAGTCCATTTGAGCTAACTGTTTGTTCAGGGTGTTGGACTGCAGTTGAGGCTCACCTATGTTTCCAGGTGGCTGGTGGCTGTCTTGTCTCTCAGGCTGACTGCATGACACTGGGTCACCATGTGGGTTTGTCACATTGGTCAGGCATACTCTTGTGGATGACTTTCTGTCCCTTGAAGTCGTGGAGGACCAATCCCAGCCTCTGTTAACTCCCATGCTAGTCTGTGTCTAGCAGTCTCACATCAGAGAGACCATGGTGCATTTTGTCTTCTGTGTCTAAGACGTGGGAGTTGAAGTCCAGGACTGTGGCTGTGGATTTGCCTTTATTCTATTTATTCTATTTATTTATTTATTTATTTAGATACAGGGTTTCTCTGTGTAGCCCTGGCTATACTGAAACTCACTCTGTAGACCAGGCTGGCCTCAAACTCACAGAGATCCACCTGCCTTTGTCTCCCAAGTGCTGGAACTAAAGGTGTGTGCCACCATGCCTGGATTGTCTTTATTTTTGGTAAATTTTCTGGGGTTTTTGCTTTACATTGCTTACAGCTCTCTTAGTGGGGATTCACATTTAGGATTGGTGTGTGTGATAGGTAAATATACAGGTATATGTATATATGTGAGCAGTTATGTGTATACATATCTGTATATAATGTATGTATATATGTATATAATGTATGCATATGCATACAGACATGTGTATCCATGTTTGTGTATGTATATGGCATATTTATCTATGTCTATGCCTACATGTATGCATGTAAACAGCATGTGTGTATGTGTCTGTGTATGTGTATGCATTTGATGAATGAACTTCTTTACTATCATGTAGAAGCTTCCCTTGGTCTCGAGCAGGGTTTGTTTTGTTCTGAAGTCTCTGTTGTCAATCTTTGCTTTCCATTCACCCCTGCTGCTACATAGTTTTTCATCTTTCACAGCCAACCCACCAGTTTCACCAAACTTTTATGTGAGTTTCTTGTAGGCAGCTTATAGTTGGGTCAGCTCTGTTTTAATGCTACTCTTGCAGTCTCTGCCTTTTAATTGCTGTACTTATGCCATTTATACTTAATTATTAAAATATTTGATCCTATGTCTGATGATTGGCTTATGTTTTCTGTTTGCCTTAACTTTTTTGTTTCCTTTTTACTGCCTTCTTGGAATTTGCTGAACATGCAGCTCCGTTGTGACTCTGTTTACCCCGTGGTGCTGCTGACTTCTTCTCGTGTGTGGATTGTGTTTTTAGTAGTTGCTCTTAGGTTTTTATATCAGCATGTCATAGTTAGTGTCATTTTACTAATTCAAATGAGGTGTAGAAAATTCCTCCCTTTTTAAATTTTGTCTATTGTGTAATTATCTAAAATATGTTCTCTAAATATATAAGAGCCAAGTTGTAATTTTTTAGTTTTTGCCTTGGCCTCAAACATAATTTATGAAGTATGACAGAAGGAAAGCCTGTTTGCTTCTCTTCTGTTTTGTCCCCTTTCTCTGGCTTTCTTCCCTACACCGCAAACTGCCTTATTGCGGCCTTTGCTTTCTCTTTAGAATTATATACTCTCACCATTTTCAAGGGTAATTTGTTAGTGACCAACTTGCTGACTTTGTAGAAAACAAACTTCTGAGCTCTGGCAGAGTCAGAGGACTGAATGTGACTTCATGGCAATCAATGATGATGTAGGACATCCTGCTGGGTTGAGCACCACAGTCCAGTGATTCCCTTTAACAAGCACTTCAGTGACAGAGTACACTTCTTGGCACACCCTTGTAACAGACTATAATGTGAGAGCAGGAAAGAATGGATCATCAACACGTACAATAACACGGGAAATTCTCAACTATAAGAAAAAGACCCAGGATATGGCCATCTGTACATAGTCTTTAGAGACTATGAACCTCAGACTAGTGGCCAAGAGAAGACCATTGCCTGGGACTACCAAAGGACCATCAAAGAAACACTGGGAACTGAGGATTTCTCACATGTACACACATTCCAAACGTCACAGGAGCCAGCGAGAAGGCCCAGTGGATCAAGGAGCTTGCCACCAAACCTGATAAACCTGAGTTATATCCTGGAACATACAGTGGAGGGGCGAAACAGTTCCCGGAAGCTTCCGTCTTCCTCATGTGTTTATTGCTCATCAGATGTCATTCGGGGTGGCTGTCTAAAGGTGTCTTGTTAGCCAGTGTTCCCACAATACAGATGAACCACTTCAAGGTACCCTGAAGTGATGTAATGTTTGTTTGTTTTTCCTGTTGCAGGCGATCACACTCTTAACTGAACTAATCCGGGAAAACTTCAGGAGTGGCAAACTGAAGCAGTGCCTTCTGCCCACCCTTGGGCAGCTTCTCTACCTCGTAGCCACCCAGGTGAGACTGTCTGATGAACCCTGGGCTGTCTGAAGGGCTCTGACACTCCCTTCTGAGCCCTGGTAACCTCCACAGATCCCACCTCACTTCCCCTTCGCATAACTTAGGGCCTTAGGATACCATCCAGTCCTGAGCAGAGAGCGTCTATGATCCCTTTTTAAAAAGAGATTTATTTATTTATTCTATGTAAGTACACTGTAGCTGTCTTCAGACACACCAGAAGAGGGCGTCAGATCTTATTAAGGATGGTTGTGAGCCACTATGTGGTTGCTGAGATTTGGACTCAGTACCTTTGGAAGCGCAGTCAGTGCTCTTAGCTGCTGAGCCATCCCTCCAGCCCCCGAGCTTCTGCAATCCTTTTGTGGCTCTCATCTCACCTCCCTCCCAGTGCCTTTGTTCCTTTGGCTTAGCAGAGTATCAGCCACCTTTGAAAGTCCTCAGAGCTCTCGGTTCTCGGTGGTTTGAGTCCTTCAAGCCGGAGAAGATGTTAGTCTCCCACTGTAAGAACTCCACCTGGTTTAAATGAGACGCTACCTTGTGCAGGTACAAACCTTTTGATGACAGATGGTAAAGGGCAGCTGAAGTTAGCCATGAGTAATTGTTGTTCACCAGTGTGTTTTACAGACTATTAAAGAGTGGACATTGATAGATTATGGGCTAGTCATATCTCACCCTTGTGAACTTTACAGGTTTTCAAAAGGCAACATTCTTCCTCTGTATTTTTAAAGTTTTGACTCTTCAACTTCCCTCCATCTCTAGCCCACCTTGCCTTGCTGCACCCCTGTACTGTAGCACTCCCTCCTTGCACATTTGTGCACTGTACCCCCGCACCTGTGCACTGTACCCCCGCACCTGTGCACTGGACCCCACACATGTGTACTGCATCCCGCACCTGTGCATTGCACCCCACACCTGTGCAATGCACCCCCGTACCTGTGCACTGTATTCCATACCTGTGTACTGCACCCCCGCACCTGTTTACTGCACCCCTGCACCTGTGCACTGTACCCCCACACCTGTGCACTGTACCCCCGCACCTGTGCACTGTACCCCCACACCTGTGCACTGCACCCCCACCTGTGTACTGCATCCCACACCTGTGCACTGCACCCCACACCTGTGCAATGCACCCCCGTACCTGTGCACTGTGCTCCACACCTGTGTACTGCACCCCCACCTGTGTACTGCACCCTGTACCTGTGCACTGCACCCGCCCTGCACCTGTGCACTGCACCCCCTCCAGCCCCCCTGCACCTGTGGGGTGCATCCCCACACCTGTGCACACACTTTCCTCTGCTTGTGCCATTTTGTCCCATGACACCAGCTTTTCTCTCTCAATTGGACCTGGGCAGCCTTTCCTGGCTCCTGAGTGGTCTGTGGTAAGGCATCCTGTCTGTAGTTTCTGCACCTCTTCCCCTCCTGGACTTGTTTTATAGCACCCAACTCCATTTGATTCGTTTATGTTCTCTAGTATATGTTTCTTTCTCTGTTCTTTATTTAGCAGTGTCTCATCATGACCGCAAGACTGTTGTTTAGAAGTTTCAGTTCAAAGTACATGTTAGTTAAGTATCCTGTTGGGTGTTGGGGATATAAACTAGCACATGTGAGACCCCCGGGCTCAATCCACAGGACCAGAAATGAATAACTAGTAAGCAGCGAGCCCACAAGTAAATAAAGAAATGCAGGCCCTTGAGGGGAGCAGGGAAGGAATGAGGAGGCTAGAGAGGCATGGTGGTGAATGAAGCATCCCTTGGCCCAGACATGTCTCGATCCTAAGGGAGCGAGGACAAGTCCCTAAGGTGTAAGATGGACTTAGTCCATTCTGGTTTAAGTGAAGGGAATAGTTGGAGATCCCCCTTGGGATCCCCAGGTTCGTGAGGATAAGCCAGGGACAAACAGTGTGGATGCAGCCATGGGTCTCTGAGGAAAGGGAACATCACTGGGGCCTGGTGATGCTGGAGGTCTAAGGCACACAGCTGAAGAGAACACACTGGGTGGTGACAGAAGTCACTGGCGACCTGGGGCTGGGGAGTTGGAGAGGTGGCTCAGTGGGCCCAGGTGGGCAAGCTGGCTCTGTGAGCTCTGGTTACAGTGAGAGACTCATCCTCAGTGTAGAAGGTGCAGACATGAAAGATGGCGGTGTCACCCTCTAACTGAGACACACGCCTGAATGTGTGTGAACACAAACACACCGGTGACACACTCCACACACACACACAGCAGTAGCTGGTGGCTCAGCACTGCCTGGCTTACACATCTTTACTTGGAGTGGGAATGCAGAGTCAGGTAGAGTGGGCTGAGGAGACCCAGAAGCCAGTCGATGATGGTTGTATGAAGGAAGAGGTGGCAGGAGACGGCGCCCTCTCTAGCCCAGGCTGGGCCCTCTGGAGTGGGAGACAGTGAACCCATTGAGGTAGAGACGAGATTTAGTGGAGAGAAGACATATTGTGTCTAGGAGTGGTAGAGGCCAGGATGTTGTTTGTTACCTGTGGGCCCAGAGAAGGCAGGATGGGAATGAAGCCAAGTGGGAGGAGTGTGTGGGCCTGCCCTGTCAGGACTCTGGGCATCGGGAAGATTGATGCCTCCCAGCCTGTGTGGACTTGGTTCTTTCTTTCTCACAGATTCTCTGAGGAGGAGAGAGTTCACAAAGTGGCAGGAGGGTCACAGGTTAGAGAGAGAAATAGAGATAGTTGGTTAGAGAAGTAGAATAGCCAGAGACTGGAGATGACCTGTGGCTCTGTGTGACCCATGACCAGTGACCAGGACTGGAGAAAGCAAGTGACTGGCTGCCTGAAGTCTTAGGCTTCCCAGCAAGGGCAAAAAGGGCCAGAAAGGGAAGGTGTTTCAGGCTTTTGGTAGAGTGGAGAATTTTAGGCCAAGTGACCCAATTGCTGGCACAGGAGCTCTGGGGAAGGAGGGAGGGTTGGGGGCGATGGACTGGGGTCTCCAGGGCCTCTGTCTCCATGTTCCCAGCACATGTTTCCCTCCCTCTGCATTTCACTGCTTCTTGTCTGTTAAAGGGTTGTCCACCCTAGTGAGAGGCAGGCAGAGCCCGAGCTTCTGCCGTGGTAAGAGTTGAGCTTTCTGCATCTTCCCCCTCACTCAAGGTAACTGATGCTGCTCTGTGGGCTGAGGGCACAGCCAGCCTGCAGCGGGAGGGCCTGCTCATCACGCTATGCAAATACTGTGTGCACACATGGCAGTAAGAGGTGCTGGGTCAGGTCCGAACGGCAGGTGCAAGTTGTGATTTCAACGAGACCTGGAAAGCTTCAGATGTTGTCTGCTTGAAAGTTTTTCCTCAAATGACGACGACCTTTAGTGGCCTCTCACTGTCTTCCCTACCTTCTTCTTCTTTTTTTTTTTAGGAAGAAAAAAATCAGCACTCCAGGGAATGCTGGGCCGTCCCCCTGGCTGCATACACTGTGCTTATGAGGTGCCTCCGGGAAGGGGTAAGGAGCCTTTGTTGTCCTCTGTAGACCCAGTAACTGCAGTTGCCCTCCAGGCTAGGAGCGTAGCCTGAAGCAGTGCAGGCTGCTTGTCAACCCAGCATTGCTCCTGAATTTAAATAATCTGGGCAAGCTGCGTCCGCATTCATTTAAGCGCCTGGTTTAAAAGATGTTGGGAAATGTGAACAGTGTGGCCTGCCTGTCTTTTATATGATGCTATTAATTACCCTGCCTCTGTCCAAGATCTTGCTATGGCAGCCCAGCAGGCAGAGTATGTGCGGAACCCTCTGAGAGCCTGCCTGCCTCATGATGAGCTTGTAGCTGCTGTTCTGTGACCCATGCAGATGGCTGTCCCATGACCCCTTGTCATGGAGCGAGCATCCGTGTTACCACGCAAAGTGCTAATAACTGGCCTTGCAGGGTGGTGGTCTGTTTCCTTGGTGTTATCTGACATGGTTCCACCCAAGGAAAAGCCAGAGGCTAAAGACATTAGTTACTGCAAGAATGAAAAAGGCCGCAGTGGAGGCAACAAGCGGTCTTGGCCAGTGTCCCATGCCTGCGAAGGGACACCATGACCATGGCGACTCTTATGAAGGAAAACATTTAACTGGAGCTGGCCTACAGTGCAGAGGTTTAGTGCATTATTGTCATAGCAGGAAGCAGGGCAGCTCTCAGGCAGACATGGTACTGGAGGAGCTGAGAGTTCTACATCACAGTCTGTAGGCAGCAGGAAGAGAGTGACTGTGGGCCTGGCTTGAACATTTGAAACCACAAAGCCCACCCCCCAGTGACATAATTCCTCCGACAAGGCCACACCTCCTAATAGTGCCACTCCCTGGGACCAAGCGTTCAGATCTATGATCCTCTGGTGCCATGCAAACCACCACAGTGTATAAATAAAGTCTGAGCACTTCTTAGCCTGCAGGTCCTTTGTCATGATGGTGCGTGTGACATAGGTGTGACATGGGTGTGATGTGGGGTGTGACAGGGCATATGATATGGGATGTGACATGGGTTGTGATGAATCATCATTTATCAGTAGCGTGGTCCTCAACTGTAGCCAGGACCCAGGCTCGGCCTCCTCGCTAAGGCTTAGGCCAGGACACTTGGAGAACACTGGGAACACAGATGGAGAAGGTGACATTCCTGTCGACACACTGGCCTGGCCTTTTGGGGAGACAGGATGAAGCATGAGCGAATAAACCTGTCAAGGATGTAAGGGCCAGAGGGCAGGTGTGAGAGCTGAGGCCCAGGGTCCTCTGCTGACAGTGAGCAGGAGGCCTTGGGCTTCCTCTCCTTCTCTCCTGAGTTGAGGTTATTGGCTCCCAGGAGATTTTTCTCCAGACTTTCTCACTACTTTATTGCTGAGGTGGGAACAATGGGCTCAAGGCTAGGGTGGCAAGGATTTAAGTGCTTACAAAGCAAACAAGATGCAGACTTTTTTTAGTGATCTATTGATACCGTGGACAGAAAGTGGGTGGAGGGAGTGAGGGTAGGGGAGAGAATGAAGTGGGGGGTGAATCTTAATGTGGCCACTGGTCTCTTGGAGAGAAGCCATTAGGATAGAGGCTTCTGGAACTGTTAAGATCAGGCTTTGTTTGGTGGGCACTGCAGGGCCTGTGTCGGGATCTGTCTGTCTGTCCATCTGTCCATGAGAGTGGGTGCTCTGCTTCTTATTTTTGCCATTGGTCTCTGTGTGTAACCTTTGTAGCTGACACAACATGGAGAATCACATTTGATCACTAAATTATTACCATTTTTAAATATAGTTTTATGTATTAGTAACATGCTTACTTTTATACCATGTGTTATATATATTGTGTGTGCATGTATGTATACATGTGTACAAACGTGTATTTGAGTCATATGTGTANACATGCGTATTTGAGTTATATGTGTGTGCATGTGTGCCCATATGTGTGTGTATATGTACTTGTTGAATTATGTTTTCATTAAGGGGGAAGGTTCAAGTTTTGTTACAATTTATGGAGATTCTCTGAGTTGGAGAAGCTTGAGTGTGCTCTTGGCAGTGTGCTCGCCACCATCACTGAACTGCAGAACGTGGTGTAGGGTGTGAGTATTCTCCCTAAGAAGAGATTGCTGTGCTTACGGTCACATCCAGTGGTCCTGGGGCTGACAGAACTGCCTGGTGCATCCAGGACCTGCTTCAAGGTGGAATCACTTCTAAAGCCTTTTACTCTCACCTGCCAGTGGCTCTCAGCAGGACAGGTGTTTCTGGTGCCATTTGTTTTCTTAGGAAAAGCAGACGACTTTGTGAATCTGTGGGTAGTTGAACCCACATGCCCTTCGTGGGTGGGGAGCTTCCAACCTGAGAATTCTCTCCCCCTCTGGGATTACACCTTACCTATTCCTTTTTTTCTTTCTGTTTTGTTTTGTTTTTATCTCTCATTGTTTTATTTTTTATTTTTTAACATATATAAGAAATAAATATAAAAACCAAATAAATGAACAAAACAATACAAGAATCATATGATCATCTCAATAGAAGCAAAAAGAATTTTTTTGAAAGCTTAAACATGCCTTCTTAATAAAAGCCCTAGAACAAGTAGGACTGTAGAAAACATATTCCAATATAATAAAGGTTATGTATGACAAACACATGGCCAATATCACCCTAAATGAATAAAACTATTAATAAGCCCCATTAACATCAGGAATGGGAGAGGACTGCCCACTATCCCTACTGCTCATCCGTGATGTGACTGAAGCATTAGCTGGAGCAGTAAGGCAAGAGAAGGGATACAAATGGGAAAATATTAGGTCAAATTATTTTCTTTTTTATTTATTTATTTATTTATTTATTTATTTATTTATTTATTTATTTATTATATGTAAGTACACTGTAGCTGTCTTCAGACACTCTAGAAGAGAGAGTCAGATCTTGTTACAGATGGTTATGAGCCACCATGTGGTTGCTGGGATTTGAACTCCGGACCTTCGGAAGAGCAATCGGGTGCTCTTACCCACTGAGCCATCTCACCAGTCCCAAATTATTTTCAATTGAAGATTATATTATCTTATATCCAACGTTCCCAAAATTTGACTAGAAAATATATAGAAATTATCAATAATTTCTGCAAAGTGTTATGATATATAATTGACTTACAAATTTTACCAGTCTTAATACATGTAACAAGCATGCTGAGAGAGAGATCACAGCATTTAAATGTGTGAACTTTAAATGTGTGAAGAAAGAGATTAAGAAACATACTAGAATTTGAAGACCTCTCAAGTGTACAGCTTGGTAGAATTAACACTGAAAAAAGGCCTTCCTACCAAAACAATTTACTGATTCAATGAAATCACAATCAACATCCTCATCTCATTCTTCACATAAATAGAAAGAAAATCCTCTATTTGATATGGAACAACAAAAGACCCAGAATAGCCTATTACTCCTAGATAAGTGTTTGTTTCTATGTATTCTGCTCGTTTTAAGGGCTAAGTGCATCTAAGACCCCAACTTTTATACATCTATTTCTATTGAGTTGATTTTGTTCGATATTAGAATGGCTACTTCAGCTTGTTTCTTGGGACCATTTGCTTGGAAAATTGTTTTCCAACCTTTTACTCTGAGGTAGT
>NC_034599.1:114060268-114062354 GCF_900095145.1 Mus pahari | reverse complement strand
TATCCTGGATGTTTTTGTTCATTTCCTTTGCCTGTTTGATTGTGTTTTCCTGTAATTCTTGAAGGGATTTTTGTGTTTTGTCTTTAAGGGCTTCTACCTGTTTACCTGTATTCTCCTGTATTTCTTTAAGGAAGTTATTTATGTTCTTCTTAAAGTCCTCTATCACCATCATGAGAAGTGATTTTAGATTTGAATTTTGCTTTTCCAGTGTGATGGTGTATCCAGGACTTGCTACGGTGGGAGAATTGGGTTCTGATGATGCCAAATAACCTTGGTTTCTATCGCTTATGTTCTTATGCTTGCCTCCCCCATCTGATTATCACTAGTGCTACCTGACCTCACTATATCTGACTGGAGCCTGTCCTTCCTGTGATCCTGGTTGTGTCAGAACTCCTCAGAGTCCAGGTGTCTCTGTGATCTGGGATTCTGTGATCCTGTGATCCTGAGATCCTGGGTGTGTCAGAGCTCCTGGGAGTAAAGCTGCCTCTGGGACTCTGAGATTCTGGTGTGACCAAGCTCCTGAGATCCTGTGATCCTGCGTGTGTTAGAGTGCCTGGGAGTGGAGCTTTCTCTGGGTGTTGTGGGACTGGCTATAGAGTTCGGACCCAAGATCTGCTCAGAACACCAGCTCAGACTGGAAGGAACCTGTGCCACTGGTCGGGTGGGGTTCCTGCATCCCTGGACTCCACTGGTCCCAGTTACTCCCAGTGGTGTTGGGACAGATGTTGTGTCCTCCTCACCGCTGATCTTGTAATCCTGGGTGTTAGAGCCTGGGAGTGGGGCTCCCTCCGGGTGTTGTGGGTCTCCATCTTATCTATCCTTTTGATATTTATTTATGTATGCTATAGCACAAGTCAGAGAAGAGCTTGGGGAAGTCAGTTCTCTCTGCCCTCCTATGAGTCCTGGAATCTAACTCACACTATCAGGATTGGCTACAAGCTCCTTTACCTGCTGAGCCCTCTCACTGGCCCTTATCCTCTTTTGTGGATTAAGGGCCCCTGTGACTTCGATCAAGTTTCCATCTTTGAATGCACAGCTAAGCACAAAGTTCATTGGTCCTCAGTGCTGACTTCTGGAAGGGAGGGCATGGTATTTCTCCTGACACTTTTTGATGGAGGGAATCGAATCCTGGACATGTGCATGTTGAGCAGGGTGTTGATGGCGCACCCTCTGCTGCCACCTCTGAGCTGCATGCCCAGTTCAACAATTCTGTTGATTATAGCTAGGCTGGGGTTGGCAAATGTTTGTCTAAACACAGTTCCTCTCAGCCCCCAGAATGTGCCTGGAAGTAGATTCCCGCCTCCCAGCAGGGTGTGAAGAGCCAGAGCCCACAGCTCATCAGACACTTGCTCTCCTCAGGCACTTTGTTGCTAGGCAGAATGTGCAGATCTCCTGAAGATGGCCAGCCTTCCTGTCACCTGCTTGCTTTGCTTTCTCCTCAGGAACACTTGTCTTACCTTAAATCCGATTTACCTTTTGCTTTGTAGGGAACTGTACTGCTGTGGCCCATTGCTGGAAACTATTTCAGCCATCAGTAAAGGGGAGAAAATCACAGTGGGAACCCCTTTTCCTCACCTCCATGGTGTACCTGTCACCATTTTGCCCCACCTAAGTTATGGAGCTGAATTTACAAACCAGGCTTTTGTGCCTTTATTTTCTGAACTGTTGGGAAAACTGCAGATGGGGTGCCGCTCTGCCCAAAGTGATTCATGTTTGTCTTCTGTGAATGTGTGTTGCTGGTGCTTTAAAGGATTTATTTATTTTTATTTATTTATTTATTTATTTATTTTTCGAGACAGGGTTTCTCGGTGTAGTCCTGGCTGTCCTGGAACTCACTTTGTAGACCAGACTGGCCTTGAACTCAGAAATCCGCCTGCCTCTTCCTCCCAAGTGCTGGGATTAAAGGAAAAAGATTTATTTTTAACTAAGTGTGTGTGTGTGTGTGTGTGTGTGTGTGTGTGTCTTTGTACACATGAATACAGGTGCCCACTGGCCAGAAGAGGGCATCAGATCCCTTGGAGCTGGACATATAGACATGTCTGCCACCCAACATGGGAACACATGTACTCTTTTTTTTTTTTTTTTT
>NC_034599.1:114056123-114058386 GCF_900095145.1 Mus pahari | reverse complement strand
TCCCCCTTCCTTATTAGTAAGACTTCTCCTAAAGGAAGAAATTATTTTAACAAAGAAAAGTTTTACTGATCTCTTTAGCTTTGTTTTGCATGTTGTCAAATGTACAAGACAAGAACCGCTAAGCAAATCAAATTTGGTTTTTCTTCATTATGATTTTCCTGGTGTTGAAGATGGGGCCAAGCGCCTACAAGGGCCTACATAGTTGGTGCATATGCAGTCTTCCACTGTGCAGCCTCTGAGGGATAACCAGGGCAGAATTCTTACAGAAGGGTTACCCACAGTGATTATTGCATCGATAGGGTTTTGCTTCTGTGGTCTCTCTGCTGTAAGGACAAGGAAAGAACTCTCTTTAAATGCTGTCCCACGCTCATGACACCTGGATGGGTTTTTGTCTCCAGTATGAGTTCTGTATAAGTTGAGAGAGCTACAGTGAATTCCGTGTGATAAATTGAGAGCTACAGTGGGTCACATGTAGCCACTGTAGCCCTCTGAAAATCAACGAGGCGACGGCTCTGAATGAAGGATTACCCACATTTATTTAATTCATAATTTTATTAGAACATTCTTTGTTGCCTGAATAGCTGAGCCCTCTGGTAATAGAGTCTTCCATATTTCTTACGTTAACTGATATTAATTTCAAAATGGTTTCACGCTTAGTGAGGACTGAGCAATCTGAGTGTTCTGCACACTCCAGCCTTTGAAGGGTCTCTCTTGTGTGTGGGCTCTCAGAAATGTGGGAAGGAGGAGCATGCCAAGGGTTCCCCACATTCAGCATATTGCTGTGGTTATATTCCAGTCTGGGTTCGCTGTGCTGTGCTGTGCGGTGCTGTGCTGTGACAGAAACCCCAGCTGATGCAGCCTGAGGGAGGAAGGGATTATTTTGCCCCTGGTGTGCGGGTGCACAGTCCAGCACAGCAGGGAAGGCGTGGTGGCTGCAGCTCCTAGGGTCCAGCACAGCAGGGACAGTGGTGGCTGCGGCTCCGAGGGTCCAGCACAGCAGGGAAGGCGTGGTGGCTGCAGCTCCGAGGGTCCAGCACAGCAGGGACAGTGGTGGCTGTGGCTCCGAGGGTCCAGCACAGCAGGGAAGGCGTGGTGGCTGCAGCTCCGAGGGTCCAGCACAGCAGGGACAGTGGTGGCTGCGGTTCCGAGGGTCCAGCACAGCAGGGACAGTGGTGGCTGCGGCTCTGAGGCTGGGTTTCCTTGGTTCCTCACTTCGCAGCGCCCAGGGAGCAGAGGAAGGAGAGCCATGGGCTTCTCCTCTCTCCAGTTTTTTCTTTTCAGCTTCTTTATTCAGCCTAAGATCTCAGATCATGGGTTGGTCACCCACATTCCTGGTTGGACTTCTCTCCTTAGTTAGCTGTCTCTGGAAATGTCCTCACAGACTTGCTCAAGGGCATGTCTCCTAGGTGATTCTAAACTCAGCTAAGCTGATAGAGAAAATTAGCTGTCATATGTACTTAGGGTTGAATTACCCTAAAAACCTTTTCATATTTGTTGTCTTTAAAGGGTTTCTCTCCAGCATGTGGTCCCTAACATGGGAGTTCCAGCATGCCCTCCCATGTGGTCCCTAACATGAGAGTCCCAGCATGCTCTTCCGTGTGGTCCCTAACATGGGAGTCCCAGCGGCAGCATGTCCCGCACTCAGTGCATTTCAGAATGTGTTTCCAGTATGAGTTCTCTATAGTCCTTGATGGGAGAGCTCCAGCAGAGACTTGTTCCATCTGCTGCCCTCCATATTCTCTTGTATGTGTGTCTTATGTGATGAATCCCAGCTGGAGACCTTCCCACATCTGTTACATCCGGAGGGTCTTATGCACTGTCAGTCTATTCATGTTTTAAGTAAGGGGTGAATACTTCAGACAAACATGTCTACTCTGTCATTGCCACAGGATGTCTGATGCATCAGTTTTTCTTTAGATTGAATGGGATGTAAACTGTCAAAGAGAGATCCTCCACAGGCACTGGACCTTTCTTCAGTATAACCCTTGTCTAGTCTCTAAGGAACGTATCCTTCAGTATAAAGCTTGTCTGCTTGCTAAGGAATGTATCACTCACAAAGGCCTTCCCCAGCCATTGTATTGTTCATTTTCTCAGCAGAATTGATTTGTGATGTTCCATCAAAGATGACTAGAAGAACATAGTCTCATTTTTGTGTGTGACCATATTGGTTTTTAATTGTTTAAAATTACTTTCAAGTGTGTGTGAGTATGTCTGTCTGTCTGTCTGTCTGTCTGTCTGTCTGTCTCTCTCTCTCTCTCTCTCT
>NC_034599.1:114035992-114054857 GCF_900095145.1 Mus pahari | reverse complement strand
CTCTCTCTCTCTCTCTCTCTCTCTTTCTTTCTTTCAAAAGATTTATTTATTATATGTATATGAATATACTATAGCTGACTTTAGACAAACCAGAAGAGGGCATCAGATCTCATTACAGATGGTTGTGAGCCAACATGTGGTGGCTGGGAATTGAACTCAGGACCTCTGGAAGAGCAGTTGGTGCTCTTAACCACTGAGCCATCTCTCTAGCCCTGAAAATTTTCTTTTATTCTTAGATCCTTGTAGTCAGGGTTTAAGGAATCTTTAATTAGCTCCATTTTCCAAAAAGCAAATGCCGACATACTAGCAAGTCCCCAGTCTACATGTCCACTCTTCACAAAGCCACTTCTGTAGAGAGCTATTGGGGCATAAGCTCCTTTCTAGCCAGCACACCCGGCTTTCCCAACTGCTGCTGAAACTGACTGGAAGTACTGTCCACCATTGGAGACTGAGAACCAGCACCCTGGGCACCGAGGCTGGTAGAGAACGCCAGTACCAGTGAGGCTTGGAGCAGAGGTTGGATTGTGTCGTTCTGCTACGGACGTTCAGCATCCTGGTTGTGGGGAGTGGAGCTGGGGTGTGAGTGGGAGAGAAAAAGCGCTCTGAGCAGGCAGGTTGTAGGGCATGTTCAAGTTCTCAGCAATTTTACTTATTCACTAGCTGCAGAAATGACAAAATATTTCTAAGGTACATTTTTCTGAAAAAGTTTATTTCCATATACTTAATCAGCCCAAGATAAACGTGTATATACATATACTTGAAAATGAGGACTATGTCATTCCCTTCACACATTTGAGCAGCAATGATCAGAGGCTCGGAATGGCCACTCTTGTGTGAGAGCCTTCCTCCATCACTGACAGAGTTTTGTTGCCTTTCTCTTAAGTCACACCGGGTTCTTATAAAAATTGGAAATGAAGTTACCGGGAGTCGAATCCTTCCACTTCACACCAGCCAGTGCTCATTTCACTTCACACCATCTCCCTTCACTTCACACCATTTCCCTTCACTTCATACCCGTTGGTTCCTGTTTTCCTTTCACTTCAACAGGAGCAACTTTAAGAGCCGCTCACCCTTGGCGATGGAAAAGACTTTATTTTGTTGGGATTTCTAAGATTTTGGAAGTACTTTCAGTGTCCTAGACATCCTCCTCCCTACTGTCGTCCCCCGTCACCGACCTGGCCCTATTGGTGTATGTTTGATGAATCATGTACCTTTCCCTTGGTTTCATTATTAATTGGTCACAGTTATGAGTCCGCTGAGTGAGCTTCTGTGACGATAATTGTGAGCCGTGCATGAGTATAGGAGTCTCTGAGCTTCGGCTCTGACCATCTGAGAGGGCTTCCTGAACACTGGGCCGTAGCCTGTCATCTGTGAAACAGGAATGCCTGTCAGCTATTCTGAGACAGTGTCCTGCGTACACTGAAAACAATGTGTGCCTTCAGCAAGGTGCCTCTAGTTGAAACGGAAGTCCATGTGTGCGGCCCAGTTTGTGGAGTAGAGTCAAGACTAGACGTATTTTCAATTGATAGCATTAAATGTTTAAGTATCTGTAAGTCTTTCAACGTGAAGGGGCTTGGTAGTATTCTGTGACATAGTGAGAGCTTGTTCTGTGAAAGCGTGTGAGTTGTTAGCCCATCAATGTAATTATTATTATCACACCTTGAAAGCAACTTTCAAATGTTATGTGTAAGTATGTTTGCTTGTCTGGTAGTATGCACCATGTGTGTGCAGTGCCTGTGGGGGTCAAAAAGGGGTGTTTGTCTTAGTTAGGGTTTCACTACGGTGAAGAGACAGCGTGACCAAAGTAACTCTTAGGAAGGACAGCATTTAATTGGGGCTGGCTTACACATCCAGAGGTTTAGGCCACTATTGTCAGGGCAGGAAGCTTGACAGTGTCCAGGCAGACATGATGCTGGAGGGGCTGAGAATTCTACATCTTGATCCAAAGGCAGCCAGAAGGGACTCTCCCTTTCACACTTGAACATATAATTACCTCAAGGCGCGGTCTGAACAGTGGCACGCTTCCTCTAACGAGGCCAACACTCCCCCAACAAGGCCACACCTCCTAACAGGCCAAGAATAGTCAAACCACCACAGTGCTGGATCCCTGAAACTGATGTTACAGTTATGAGTCGCCATGTGGGTGCTGGGAATCAAACCAGAGTGCTCTGCAGGAGCAGTTTGTGCCTTAACCATTGAGACACCTCTCCAGCCCCTTTGCCTCAGTCATGTTAGCAGCTGGATCTTTATCTCATGCTTGTTGGAAATGTCTGAGTCTATGGCTTTAAAACAAGTGGCAAAGCTGCAGGTTTGTGCCCTCTCTGTTGAACAGAGGTGGGGGGCGTGTGTGGGTGTTGAGCAGAGGTGTGGGGTGTGTGTGGGTGTTGAGCAGAGGTAAGGGGCGTGTATGAGTGTTGAGCAGAGGTGTGGAGAGTATGTGGGTGTTGAGCAGAGGTGTGGGAAGTGTGTGTGTTGAACAGAGGCATGGAGTGTGTGTGGGTACCCTCAGTGTCTGTGAAGGATCTGTGCTCCTGCTTCCACAGGCCCTGTGCAGGATCACGCGGCAGTCTCCTACCGCCTTCCAGAATGTCATCGAGAAGGTGGGTCTCAATGCAGTCATCAGCTCCCTGGCCTCTGCTATCTGCAAAGTGCAGCAGTACATGCTGACCCTGTTCACAGCCATGCTGTCCTGTGGGATTCATCTCCAGCGGCTGATCCAAGAGAAGGTAGGGCTCTTCCTCCTGCAGTGGTGCCTGCTACATAGAAGGTCATTGCTGCAGGCCCAGGAGGCCTTTTGACCCTTGTCAGACTCCCATATGTACCACAGAACATTCCCTGGAAGATGAAGGAGCCGCTTTTGGTGACGAGCACCAGCATGTGGCTTCTGTGTCTCCTGGTAATGAGGAGAAATAGTGACACCCGTGAGACTCCCCCTCGCTGGTCTTCCTTACACCGTCTTCACAGCTCAGCTTGGTCCCTTTGTGCTTTGTCTTCCTCGAGGGAGAGGGGCTGGGCTCTCTTTCCCTGGTTCCTGTGACCCATGTCCATTCCTCTCCTGGTCTAAATCTCCATAACTCAGGTCATCTCTTGCATCTTCTTCCTCCTTTTTCTGACTTTGTCTCCTTCCAGGCTCTTGATAGCCTTTATCTGATTCCCAGTACTTTCTAGTCTGCACGGTGGCTCTGGCTGCGTCTCTGTGCCATTGTTTTTCCAAGCGTTGGGAATGCTGCCCCTCAGGCCTCCTGCACTCCTGCTGCATCAAAGCCCACATGTGAATGCTGCCTCTGATGAATGATTTGAACCTAATGGTTTCAGAAGCCTAACACCATGTGACGCACCACAGTCAAAAAAGACCATGTTTGTATATAGTTTGTATATAAGTTGTTTGAGTGTCACCTTAAGGGTCGCCATAGTTTGGGTCAAAGTTAGCCGTGTTTCCAGCTTTTCTGGTCGCTGGGACTCTTCCTAAGAGAAAACTCCAAGCAGCACTCTGTGCACCTGCCATGGTGGCTCGGGGCACACTTTAAAATCAGAGCCTCTACTTCATTTGTCCATCCACTCTGCCAGCAATGGATTCAGGTGCTTGCACATACGGGGCACGCCCCCTGACACTAGGCAGCACCCTGCTCTCAAACCAGAGTTCTGCAAATCTCAGTGGACAATTGTGGAGTGCGGCCATTGAAACCCACTGTATTGGCTCAGGTTCTACTGTATCAATGCCGTTTGTTGTTTCTTATATTTAAAGCTAGAATTTTGCTATGTTAATAATATATGTGCATGGTATCTTAGTTGCTGTTGCTGTGATAACTACTCTTATGAGGCAACTTAAGGAAAAGGGGTTTATTTTAGCTCACAGTTCAACAGTATAGTCCATCGTGACGGGGATATCAAGGCTGTGGGAGCTTGAGGCAGCTGGTCACATCCATCCACAGTCAGGAAGCAGAGAGCCGTGACCACAGGCTGCTCAGTTCCTTTCTTGGCCTATACAGACCAGGATCCTAGACAGGGGGGTGGAGCCACCCACAGTGGGCAGATCCTTCCACCTCAGTGACCATAATCAGATATGCCCCCCCAACTCTGCCCAACCCACCCCATGTTCCCACCCCAGACTTTCAAGTGGCACTCAAATAGCTTGGTACATGAAAGTCTAAATTCTGAGCATAGTACTTTGTCTTCACTCCAGTGTGATGTTACTCAGATGGCTGTGTGAACAGTCCCTATTCAGTCTTCCAAGCGATTAAGTTGTACCATCGGTCACTCTTATGGCTATATGGCTTGGTCTTCTTGTGGGACTCCTGACAGTGGGGGTGTGGCTGTCTCTGACTCTCTCGCCTGCTCGTGGGACACGGGACACTTTTCCTCCGACCGAGTTACATCATCCAGCCTTAATATGAGTGGAGGTGCCTAGCCTTACTGCAGCTTAGATCCTTGATATCCATGCTTGATATCCATGGGAGGCCTGCCCTCTGCTGAAGGGAAATAAGGAGAGGGTCTGGGGAAGAAGGGAAGGAGGAGGGATGGATTGGGAGGACAGGAGGAGAGGGCAAACTGGTCAGAATGTACTAGATGAGAAAAGAATACATTTTAAAAAAGAAAGAAAACAAACCAGTCACCTTTGGGCAGCTTTACTAAGTTGTGGTAGAGAGGTGGAAAGCTTTAACAGAATTATTTTTAAACTTTCAATACACTATTGTATTATATTTTACAAAGTCATAAAAATTAGATTCTATGGTTCTGTTTTTAGTTTCTTCCCTTGGCTGTCCAGGTGCTGCTGTACACCAACGGGGAAGGATGGAGTCAAGCCAAGTTTCACAGTCAGTGCCTTCCCTTGGTGTGTCCAGTCTGGATGAGTCCAGAGCTGGTGGGGCAGCAGGGTCCTGGCAGGGCAGTGAATGCAGGGAGGAGGGGGTCTCCTCGGCTCTGCAGTGCTATAGCTATCTTAGATGATAGTCAACAAAGCAGCTTGTGTTATTTATTGGGGTGAACTAGGGCTATATAAACCTTGGAAAGTGTGAAGGGGTTTCTAGAAAGTTGAACCTGAAACTCAACTAATTGCACCAAGGATTCCGTGACATTCCTCAGGTAGAGTGTTGGGGGTTGGGACTCCTCAGATAAGGTAGAGCAGAGGAAGCTCTGCTGGGAAAGGGAGCCCTCCATTTTGCACCTAGCTCGGGGAGCTTTCCAGACATATTATCTCCAGATAAAAGAGGGATGATTATTCACTTATAATTCACATTGGCTCTTTCTCCCACCCAAGTGTGCACCAGGCCCAACTCTGCTTGGCTTCTGAGACCAGATGAGTTAAAGTGCTGTGACTAAGGCAGGACTGGTCCTTTCCTTTCTTTAAACTATATTACTGTGTGTATGTGATTGTGTGAGCACATGTGCCATGGCATGTGTGTGTGTGTGTGCACAAGTGCAATGGCTTGTGTGTGGAGCTTTGTGGAGCTGGTCTTTGCCTTCATGCAGGTTCTAATGGCTGAACTGCAGGCCTTGAGTTCCCTGGAAAGTGCTTTACTGACAGAGCTGTGCACTCAGGATGTCATCATGCAGAAGTGCATCCTGAGTGCACAGCTCGGGGTGTCACATTTGCCCACACGGCTGCTGACTCACAGACAAGGCGCTTTCATTTTGAAAACTGAAACTCAATATGCAGACAACATCTTGTGTGACAAGTCATAAGGCTCTGATAATAGTTAGATCTCCTACTTTTGTAGGCTACCTGACACCTCACTGGCACGGGGAAGGAGGCATGGTCTCTCTACTGCTGTTTTGGGCAGGCGTCCAGGTTCCTTGTTGAGTTCTTTGATACTATAGTTGATGGATGACTGAGTCCCTATGGCACTGGTCAGAGGGGGATCTGACTATCTACCTTGCCTTCTATGATGGGCACCTGGCTGGCAGGAGGGCAGCTGGGCTCTGGACATTTCTGCACCAATGCTGGTGTCTGGGAATGGTGCTTTCATCACTGATGGGAGGGATGAAGATGTGGGCTTCCTGTTGTGCATTTCCTGGTGACAACCACAGGAGAAGGGAGAGAGATTACTACTGCTCCATGTGAGCAAGCTGCAGACCCCATCTGGTGTGCTCTGACAGCAAGGCTGGGAACACGGACCCAGCTGCAAGAAGGGACCCGCTGGAGAAGAGTTCCTGGTTTTTGCAGAGCTGTGATGGAAACTCCAGCTTTCAGTGAGTCTTTATTGACACTTCTCTGTCAGGGGATGATATTGGGGTGCCCTATCATGGTCAGATTAGGTCTAGGACTCCACAGTCCCTTTGCTAATGGAGCCAGGGATGTGTTTTTCATGGTATTTGGCTGAAACTGAGTAGTTGGTATCTAGTAGTTTTCTGTATTGCAGACTTAACCTGTTCCTTTGGCTTTGAATAGACATGCTTAGTTATTTTCTTGTGTATTTGTGCATTTATTGTATGCACATTTGTGTTTGGTGGGCTCACCTGTGCATGCACAGGTGGGGATATTTTGTAGCAATTTCCTGGTATTTGAAGCTTTTCCTGGTATTTGATCCTAGAGATAGGCTGATTCTGACTCAGAAGCTGACAACTCACAAATCTTGGAAAGTCCCTGAAACAGACCAGACTTACAAGACTCCTCTCTTCCCAAGGTAATATAAGTGGTAAGGATGGCTGAGGAGAAGCGACCCTATAGCCTGTTGAGTTGCAAAGATGGCAACTTTTCTAAGTCCACACTTAGGCTGGGTGGACTTTTTGGTGATGCAGTTGTCTTTGAGTTACCCATGTTCCTGTAATTCTTCACTCATGCTTTTGTAAGTAACTGCAATAAGCCCATTGCTTCCCCAAGAGTGGCTTTGATAGAGTCATATCTTCAGTCTGTCCTCACTGCCCTATTTGAGGTGAGCAGGTGTTTGTTTATATCTCCTCAGGAAAAGGCAGAAGGGTCTCTACTCCTTTCCACCTTATTAATTTTTGAGAGAGTCTCTTATTGAACATAGTGTTTGCAGTTTTGGCTTGGTTGCCTGACTGATCAGCACATTCCCAGTGTCCTCCTGTCTCTGTCTCCCTCCACTTAGTACTGAGGTTACAGGTGCAGGCTGCCAGGCTTGGCTTTGGCCTTTGTGCTGGAGATCCAATGCTTGTTCAGCAAGTGCTTTACCCCAGAGCCGTCTCTCTGGTTCCTTAGTAATTTTCTTGTAATAAACTTTTAAGTAAAATTGCTGGGTTTCTTTTATTTTTAAAAGGCCCCTTTTCTGAGTAGTTTACCTGTAATAGTGTGATTTAGTATGTTAGAAACAGCTGCCCTGCTGCTGAAAGGCCCAACATGCTGTGTGGCAAAAGTGCTGTGTCTTAGAACTGTCCTGAGTTCATGGTCAAAGCTCCTTTCTTTCCTTCAGTTTGTCTATCTTCCAAATCTTAGCCCAGACACATAGAGACCCTATGGTTCATTCCTCTTTTCTTCTTTTTGTACTCTCACCTCTGGGGCTTCAGGAAGTCATGGGAGTTAGTTTCACTTGTTGACAGTTGTAGTTCTAGCTGGAGTCTATGCCCTGAACTCACAGTTTGCAAACTCCACTTTGTCCTTTGACCTGAGCACACAGGCAGTTGGTGGCTGCTCTCACAACTCAGAACCTCTAAGCACAAGAGGAGATGGGCCCAGAAAACTGTGCAGCTCAGTGAATAGAGGCTGGCACCCAGCCTCAGAGAACCTTGGCATGCTGGGTAATTGTCACAGAGGCATACCCTGATGGCAGAAACAAAACCACCTAACAAAGACTCCTAGGAGCTAACTGTGGTGAGGAACTGAGAATTGGCACGAGAGCAGCCAGAGTGAAGGAGGCTTGGGGGCATGTGTGTCTAATGAAAAGGTTCAGACGTGAGCTTGATAGTTACTGAGGCCCCACATTGTTACCTGTCCCCAGTGGTAGCACACACAGCTAATTTCATTTGACTCAAGTACATCAAGGACACTCATGTCGTCTTTCAGCTACTACCTGCTTCACCATGTCACAAAACTAACAGTTTAGGTCTTCTAAACATGTATTTATATGTGTGCATGCCTGTACTTACATCTAAATATGAGATTGCGCACATCAGCATGCATGTAGAGGCCATCATACAACTTGCAGGAGTCCAGTTTCTACTTCTATCCTGTGGTTCCTGGGGATTGAACTCGGATCATCAGGGTTGGCTGCAGGCGCCTTTGTTGTCTTGCCGGCCCTGCCAGTTCTTGATATCCTGTCAGGTTCACAGTTTCCTCATTGTCTTGTACATGACTTTGATAGATCTAACTACATGACTGGAATCTAACTACCCCTTCTGCCTCAGGTCGGCTGGTCTGTTCACCTCCGCAGCACATAGGTCCCCTGCATCCTTTTCCGTCGTCAAAGTGGGTTTTTGAGCAGGGACTTCAGGGTTCTGTGGACTTTTCCCCACCTGGACTTTGGCTGATGGAATCTTTTAACATGATGTGTGTGTTTCTTGTAATGTGTGCTTACAGGTTTGACTAGATGCCGGTTTGGAGTCCCCGGGGGAGGGTTAAGAGAAGAGAGACCATGGGTCACTCACCTGCCTCCTCTCTGCTGTGTGGAGCTATGGTGGCATGGTACACGCACAGCACAATCGGCTCCAGGTTTTCCTGAGGCCTCAGCTTTGGGTAGCGTTTGCCTATGCTGGGCTCAACCGGCATCAGAATCTTGTCATTTATCTTTATTACTTGGATTCCTCTGTTGGAAAGATGTCTGAGGAGCGATCTGGTGCGTTTTACCAGAGCAAAGGCAGGGCAAATGCTTTGTACGTTTGTTTACTGGTTTGCAGAATAATGAGTTGGTTGCTTAGCAGTCTCCAAAGACCGTTTCTTTGAATATTCTTACGTGTTCACTTTCTGTGTAAGTCAGCGCAGCACAGAACAGCTTTTTTTTCTAACGGCTTCGAGTCGCCTCCTGGGCCTTTCCGTCTTGACTCTTGTGGTCTTTGCATCTTGCTGTGTGATATGACAATGGTTTCCGGCTTGGATGTCTTGTCTCTGGATCTGGAGCTGTCTGTCTCTCTAAGGAGTCTGGCAGGGGCTCTCCCTGGGTTTGGACTGCTTATCATCTCCAGTCTTTTTGATTGACGGAGCCAGCGAACATCTATTTAAAAATATGTCATCTGCTTGTGGTGGCATTTATAGTTTTATATTTGGTGGGGTTTTTTGTTTGTTTTTTTGTTTTGTTTTTGTTTTTGTTTTTAATTTAAGCTGGAAATCTTGGTACCTAATGTGATAGAATTTTACTGTTTTATAGTGTTTGGTCAGGATGGTAACATGAACGTTACGATTTTAAGTACAATTCTTATCTTTTTGTCAGTGTTTTTGTGCTTGGGACACGTAGGCATGTGCAGGCAGGTTAATCAGTGTGCTTCATTCTCTTATGCTGGACTCTCTGACACTGCTAATTCCATAGGCACTTAGGTATTTACTTGATTTTCTTTTGAGGCAGGGATTCTAGTATCCCAGGCTGGTTTTAATCTCCCTGTGTATCTCAAAATGACCTTGATCTTGTGACTCTCCTGCTCCTCAGTGCTGGGATTGGAGCTGTGTACAGTCATGTCAGGTTTATGTAGTGCTGGGGAGGGGGGACCTGGGCTTCGTGCATGCTGGGTAAGCACTCGAACACTGAGCAGGAATTCTCGCCCTTAATTTGTCTTATGCTCGGCAACTGGGAAAATGGCTCAGTGGGTAAATGCATCTGCTATACAAGTTTGAGGGCCTGAGTCTCCACCCCTAGCACCCACATAAAAAGCTGGGGGTGACTCCCCATTGCCGTGAGGCCCTTGGTGGCTGACATACTCACTGGCTCTAGGCTCATGTGAGAGACATTGTCTCAAAGGCAGAGATAAAACAGGACACCTCAATGCTTCCTCTGGCCTCCATGTGTGCGTACAGGTAAGTTCTCTCTCTCTGCCTCTCTGTCTCTGCCTCTCTCTCACACACACACAAACACACACACACACACACACACACACACACACACACACACATCTTGAGTGATGAGTCAGTTAAAGAAAAGAAAGACCTGGATCCTGTGGATAGCTCAGTGGTTAAAGACACTTGTTGCCAAACTGATGACCTAACATGGGTGTGATCTGTATATTCACAGAGGAAGGAGGGAACCAGCTCACAAAAGTTGTTCTCTGACTTGTTGTACATATGTGCTGTGGCAACACACACACACACACACACACACACACACTCACATATACACACACACTCACATATATACTCTTACACAATTCACACATTCACACTCACACACATACTTTCACACACTCATACACAGTTTTTTGTTTGTTTTTGTTTTGTCAACTTGATACAATTCTAGACGTATCTGAGAAGAGGGACTCTTAGCTGAGAAAATGCCTCCATCAGATTGACATGTAGGCAAGTCTGTGCAGTGTTTTCTTGGTTAATGATGGCTGTGGCAGAGCCCACTCGATTGGGGCAGGGCCACCCTTGGGCAGATGGTCCTCAGAGCTATAAGCAAGCCAGCTGAATGAGCTGTGGAGAGATGCACATCCCCATCGCCCCTGCTTCAGTTGCAGCCTCCAGGTCCCTGCTTTGAGTTCCTGCCCTGACTCCCCTTCGTGGTGGTCTATAAGATAAAATCAACCCTTCCCCATGTCGCTTTTGGTTGTGGTGTTTATCACAGCAACAGAAACCATAAGATACTTGTTTTCCTTCTTAAGCATGTGGTTCTCTGATGGGTAACCGGCTTTATCTTCTGTTAAGAATATAAGCAGATGTGCCAACTTGCTTTTCTGCTTTTCTTTCTGTCTGTCTTTCTGTCTGCTTGTCCTCTGCATAGTCATATAACTTCTATCTTCATCTGTGTGAGGAGGATGTTAGTGACTCTCCCCACTGGGAACCAGTCAAGCACCGAGTCTTAGGGATCCCAGCAGAACCAAGCTGCCCTACTTAGGGAAAATGGCCCCTGATAGTAAGTTCCACTGGACTGGAAGAAGAGTCATCTTTGTGGGAAGACACAGCTTTATACAGTGTGGACCCTTGCCCCTGGAAACTCTCCATACCTGTGCGGCATCTATGCTTGGTACCCAGTGGCTCAGCACCCACTTCACACAGGACTCTGTCGTGAGAGTCAGCTAATGCGGACTCTCCACAAGCCCTGGATCCTGACCTAGCTGGCAGAAAAGGTAACCAGGCTTGTATTTTTGACCAGTGTTTAGTTGACACTAAAAACTGGTAGGGGCTGTGATGTTCTTTTCTCTCAAGGTTAGGAGGTGGCACAGGCTACCCCAACGGTGCCATTTGTATGTTCTTGGTGGGTTACGGGCGAGGAAGAGCCTCATTCAAAAATCTGCCTTTACTGAAAGTTCACTAAGTTTACATTAAACAGTTTCAAGTTCAGAGTTCATATTAATCAATATTTGGAGCCATTTGTGATCTTTGTTATTTTTATTTTATTTGTTGTTGGTTTTGTGAGTCAGTTTTTCTATGTAGCCCTACCTATACTGGAACTTTCTTTGCAAACTAGGCTGTCCTGGAACTCACAGAGATCCACCTGCCTCTGCTTCCTGAGTGCTGAGATTAAAGACTTGTGGCACCACACCTAGGCAATTTTTTGTTTTTAATAAATGGATTTAAAGATGGAAATTCTCTACTGTTCCATTTCTTCTTAAAGTTTATCTAAAATCCTAGTATTTATTAGATTTTAGGGACCCAGTCCCTCATTGAAAATAGTGTGGATTATTACAGTAACTGACTTTGAATATCCATGCATGTTTATGGGAACACTGAGACAGGCTAATTCGTGTCATGGCAGTTTGATCAGTAGCGACAGACAGTGTGGTCCAGTCCCAAGGGGAGCCATGGGGAGTCCCTGGAGAGCCTGCAGTGAGGCAGCTTCCTTAGTGACAGGTGTGTTCCTTTCCCTTTAAAGATTTATTTATCTTATGTGCATGAGTGTTTTGTGAGCATGTATGTCTGTGACCATGCGTGTATCTGATGGACACAGAGGCCAAAGGTATCAGATCCCCTGCAACTGGAATTACAGATGGTTGTGAGCAATGATGTGGGCTCTGGAAATTGAACCTGTGTCCTTTGGAAGAGCAGCCAGTCTCTTAACCACTGAGCCACCTTGGCAGCCCCCAAGGTATTTTTTTTGCAATGTCACTAGATGTACTGGCTTAGAAGTTGCTAATGAAGGATTTATGAAATGGAAACAGATCCCCAAGTGCTAATCAGATGATGTTTGCATCTTGCCATGACGTTCAGTCTTCATTAACCAGTGTACGTCCTCTCCAAGAATGCCTTGGCAGTGCTTCCAAGGTATGATGTGAGGTCAGCTTGTGTTCCTGCTCCTATTAGCAGGAAGCAAGAGTGTAATGTCATCATGATCACCTGAGTGCCCTTGCTGATCTCAAGAATATTACCACACCAGGTAATGTGGCCAGGCTGTCCTCACTGGCTGTCGACTGTGATGCTGGGGGAAGCAGCCTGGCTTTGCCCGCCCATGCTTGTATCAGCTAATCTGATCTTTATGATGTGTGTGTGTAAGCAAGGACAACTTTCCTCAGGGTCTGCCCACCTTACTTCTGTGCAACAGGGCTTCTCACTGACATGAACTTTTGGAGCAGGCCAGTCTCAAGCATTCCCCAGTGTCTGCCAGCTCCTGTGACCCCTTTCTGCTGGCCCAGATGTCTGTCATGAAACTGGCTGTGCGTTGGGAAGTGGTGTGTGTGCTTTGGTTCTGTGTCGTCTGACAGATTTTTTATTTCATAGGCTGATTGCTCTGGTTTTATTACTGCAAGGACATACATGTGGGATTCATGTTTTTCAGTCTGAGGATAAATTCCTTCAGATTAGCAGCTGCATCAGAAGAAAACTGCAGGATTTTGAGCCGTGGTCATTTCCTGTCAGCTGTAGGCAGAGTGGAGCCCTCACCCGCTATCAGCTGTATTGAAGGTTGATCTGTGCGCAGGGACACCTTCGTCTTTGTTGGTCTGCTTTTCATAAAGTGAGTTAGTATTTTTCCTGACTTTATATTTCTTTGACTATTAATGATGGCAATTTGACTGTCATAGTCAGCTTCAGCTGTCATGGTGACATAACTCTAGAGACCTCTGGGAAGAGGGAACCTCACCTGAGGAATTTCCACCATCAGATTGGCCTGAAGACATGTCTGTAGGGAGTTGATTGATTAATGATTCATGTGTGAGGACCTAGCCCACTATGGGCAGTACCATTCCCTAGTCAGGTGGCCCTGGGCTGTATAGGAAATGTAGCTGATCTTGAGGAAGAGAGCTAGCAAGTAAACAGTGTTCTCTCACAGTCTCTGCTTCAGTTCCTGTCTCCAGGTTCCACACTTGAGTTTCTGCTCTGGCTTCCCTCAGTAATGGACAGAGACCTGTAAGCCAAATAAACCCTTTCCTCTCCAAGTTGCTTTTGATCACAGTGTTTACCAGAACAGCAGAAAGCAAACCAGTACATTGGATGCTGTGCTGAAGTCATGCTGTGCCTACGGGATCTGTACAGGAGGCTGAAGGGGCTCCACTGTTTCGAGGGCCCAGTGTTATAGGTCTTGTTTTTTTATGGATATTTGTACATCAGGAGAATTCACCTTTATCCACATAAAGTGAGCTGCGGGTGCAATATTTTCATGGTTTCATTTCCGTGAATTGAGTGTCTTCTCTGAACATATTATTTCTCCCTTCTTAATAGATTAGTGATGAGTGTTCCTCATTCTGAGATTAAATTAGCCCCCCCCCATCTCTCCTCTCCTTTTCTTCCATTCTTCCCTCCCTTCCCCCACCTTGGCCTCTTTTTGTTTTTATTTCTCCAACATTTATTTTCACTGGGACACAGCAGCTGCTTCTAGTGTGCCACTTGTGGCTCTCCCATCACTCACTGTCCCAGTATCATCCATGTGTGTCATCTCAGGGTTTCCTTTCTCCATGAAGAGACCTGTCCTGGAGTCTCTGACAAGTTCCAGTGTGGACAGGTGGCCTTCAGAGCTGGTCATAGCCAGCACCTTGCAATCATGCAGGGAATTCCTTCACTTTTCCTGGGTTCAGTGTTCTTGTCTTGCCTTATTTCTACCTGGTGACTAAGCAGGCACAGGGAAGAGGAGCTGTATGTATGTGTGTGTCTGTGCGTGCATGTGTGTGTGTGTGTGTGTGTGTGTGTGTGTGAGCTGGCAAGATGGCTCAGCAGCTGAGAGCACTTTCTACTAAGAATCAGGACCTGAGTTTGATCTCTGGACCACATGGGAGAAGGAGAAAGTTGGAGAGAGAGAGAGAGAGAGAGAGAGAGAGAGAGAGAGAGAGAGAGAGAGAGGAGGAGAGAGAGCGCATATAAATATGTGTATGTAAACATTTTGAAAAGAAACAGCAGCCATCTGACAGGATGAAGAGCCGAGGGACACAGCTCTAGCACTCGGGTGGCAGTGGCTGTAGGGATGTTAGAGGTGGTGGCACCCACATAGCCATAGTGGCTGCAGCTTACACAGCAGGTAGAGAAGGGAAGGCCGAAGAAAGCCTGTGGTAGAAACTCAGGAGAGAAACAGAGCATGCATGAACTCAGGACCTGTCTTACTTAGGATTTTACTGCTGTGAACAGACACCATAACCAAGGCAAGTCTTATAAGGACAACATTTGGTTGGGGCTGACTTACAGGTTCAGAGGTTCAGTCCATTATCATCATGGTGGGAAGCATGGCAGCGTGCAGGCAGACATGGTGCTGGAGGAACCAAGAGTTCTGCATCTTGATCTGAAGGCAGCCATAAGGAAACTGTCTTCCACAGGCAGCCAGGAGGAGGTTCTCTTTGGCACTGGGCAGAGCTTGAGCACTAGCAGACCTCCAAGCCCACCTACACAGTGACACACTTCCTCCAACAAGGCCACACCTTCTAATAGTGCCATTCCCCGTGGGTCAAGCATATTCAGACCACCACAGGAGGGACACAGAGCAGGCATGAGCTTGCAAGGGGCACAGAAAGTGCAGTTGGACATAGGGGAGGGGAAGAAGAGTCAAGAGCGTTCTGAGTTTGTCTACTGTGGTGACGATTGTGAGAGCAGGCTGAGCGTTTGTGTGTGTGTGTGTGTGTGTGTGTGTGTGTGTGTGTGTACACGCATGCTTGGTGTAGGGGGCCAGTGTTTCCCGCACCTGTTCTAGTGGAGGTCACTACTTACAGGCTTCTGTGTGTCTGTTCTTAACCATGCCCGTCCAATGAAGACCACCACTTAGGAGTTCCTGTGTGTCTGTCCTTAACCATGCTGGCAGTTTTCTGACCTGTCTAAAATGTCAGCACTATGTCTTTTTCATTTCAATTACTTAACTGAATTTCCATTAAAAATAAACCAGGAACTTTAAAAGGAGAAACAGGCATGGATTCAGTCTCCAGACTGCAGGCTGAATCCAGGTCTGCGTTCAGCCTAATGATGTTCCCTATGGAAAAAACTTCTGGATCACTCTTTGTGCCCCTCTGCCGTGCAGCCGTCATTCCAGACAGGGCCTGGTGGGAGCGCAACTGTTTGGAGTGAGTGTGCAGGCATGCAAGCGTAATTTTAATTTTTCAAGCCCCATTTTAATGATGGTTCTTAAACACTTTAACCTCCCTTGAAGCCTATCACCCACCAGAGGTAGTGGGTGAGAAAGGATGCAGGGGAAGTGGACCTGTTTAGGAATGGTTCTTTGGAGCAACTCCCATCTGTGTTGTCTGGAAATTGGCGGTTCAGTTCACAGGTCAGCAGCAGTAATTTGATCCACTTGCAAACACTTCATGGATACACCAGCAGTCCAGTGTGGTGGAGTCAGGATAGCAAATGTGAATCAGTGGCAGTGGTGCGACCTAGCAGAGTCAGCCAGACCTCAGCCTTGGCACAAGTCAGCAGGAGGGACCAGAGGACACCAGGAGAAGTGCTTGGCTGTGCCTCTCAGGGAAGCAAAGATCAGGGAAGACACGAGACCCACAAGCCTTACACAGCTAGCTCTGTCTCTGTCACCATCTGTCAAGTTCTATTTACACCCTCCAAACATCACGTTTCTCCACATGCCTTGCCTCAGCATGTGCTTCTGTCGAAGCTGACATCTGCCAATCAGCCGGACTCCAGGGAAGCCACCAGCACACGACCAGAAGTTTGTGTTTCTCTCTATGGAGTTCTGACAAATGCAGCTCAACTAAGCAATGTAAGGTGGACCAATACATGCACGTTGTTAGCAAAGAATCCTTCATCACATGCTCTTTCACATACTTGCCTTGGCAGAACATTCTCTCTCCTGTGTCTGCTTCAGTGAAACGTTGCTTCACAAGTCTGCCTTTCACCTGTGTCCACTTCAGGGAATCACCCCTTCACGTGTTTGCCCCAGCAAAACACCATCCAACACAACTGACTTTCTAAAGAACCCTTAAGTTTCCATTGTGTGTGTGTGTGTGTGTGTGTGTGTCTCCTGTTTGTGTATGACCCCGTCTGGTGAGTCAGTGGCCATTGCTCAGTGTTGTCAGGAGAATGGAGGGTTTTCATTCATGTCTGTCATCAAGTGTGGCTTTATGTTTTTTATATTTATTAAGCCCCTACAGAGCTCTGTCAGTTCAGTGTAAGAACTGTTTCTGTGCAGACATGCTTGCTTCTGCTGAGACTCAAATCTGCATGTTCCTCCGGCCTCTATCTGGTCCATCTACTTCCTGCCACACTTCCTATTACTTCTTGCCATACTTCTTGTCTGAGCTGAGTACTTCCTGCCACCCTTCCTGTTAGTAGTTCCTGCCACACTTAAAGTTTATACTTGAGTACTTTGTAGTTTACAAATAGGCTGGATTTGAACTCAGTCAGAATTTGAGCAAATCACTCACCATTTGAAAAATGATCTTTTTCTTTAAAAATTTAAATGTTTTTAATTAGAATATAATCAAATCACGTCTTCATCCCTTTCCTTCTCGCAGTCCCTCCCATGTCCCCTCCCTTCAGCCTGTTTGTCACCCTCCTGCAAGATATAGGTGTAGGAATTAGGGTTCCATTTGCCCAGGGATTAAGGCCAATAGTCAACAGCAGGGGACAAAATGCTTTTGTCAACACACACTGGCTCATTTCAGGTTTAAGTAAGATAGCAGTACATGTGGGTTTGGACAAACTAAGGAGATTTTATCTGGCCCTGTTTGCTCATTGCGGGCTATGAGCTGACCTTTCTACCTCCTGAGCTGACCTTTCCAACTGTCTTCCACAGGACTTTGTCTCCACAGTCATCCGTTTACTTGACAGTCCGTCCACTCCCATCCGAGCCAAAGCCTTCCTGGTGCTGCTGTACATCCTGATTCATAACCGGGACATGCTGCTGCTGAGCTGCCAAGCGAGGTACGGTGCCCCCGGAGGGTCTGTCAGCCGCCTGTCATCTGATTGGTGGTTTGTATGTGTGATTGTCGTGGAGGCTACTTATCGGCCTTTATGTATCTCCTATTGAAAACCCTGTCTGAAGTTTATCAAGCCTTTAATCTGTCTCCTCGGGAGTTTAATACATCCCAGGGAGGACCCTGAGGCAAGTAGGCTGGCCTTGAAGTTGTGCTCCTCCTGCTTCAGCCTTCCCAAGAGCTGGGGTTACAGTCGCCCTGGAGACCCTGAGGCCATGGTTAGTTAGGGCTCTGCTGGGTACTTCAAAGTGGGAAAGGCACTAAAGCTGGGCAGCTTCTGAGCTATTCCCACCCGACAATGCTGGCCTGGCCTCCTTCCCAGCCTCATGGCTGGCTGGTCACCTGTCATCTTAGCCTCACCCTGGCCTCCTTCTCCATTAGCATTGCAAGGTCCCACCTGAGACACCTCTCTCTCCCTCTCCCCCTCCCCTTCCCTCTCCCCTCCCCCTCCCCCTCCCTTTCCTGGGATTCTGCCTTCTCCTCTCCTGCCCATTCAGCTCTTTATTTAACCATTCAGGAGGTAATGGAGAACCGTGCTTTACAGGATACTGAATCACGTCAAAGCCTGAACTGCAACCAGATCTCTGGGTAGAGAAGTCAGCATATGAACACACAGTGCACAGAAATATCCCCAGCACAGCAGGAAAGAAGCATCCGAGGCACTTAACTGTGTATGAGGGAAGATGCAGAGACAGGATTCTGGGGAGGCTGGAATGGGGTACCAGGTGCTCTGAGGATGGAGCTGTGAGTGTCCCCGGAGACTGGGTTCTCAGCTGCTGCTCTCCACAGAGGACATCTGGAGGCTCCTGGTCTCAAGAACCGAGGTGGACAGTTTCAGAGGAACAACACCCAAGGCTGATTTCTGGCCTCATGGGCAAGGAAATACATGCACACAAACACACAGGTGTATACAGAGACACCATACAGATATGTGTGCACACACGGGCAAAGACAGAGGTCACTTTTGCTGTGGGCAGATCCTCTTCCTGTTCCCAAAGCTCCTTCTACTGCCCTTGTTACCTGAGTTTGATTACTCGGGATTCACGCCTCTTCCATCTGTCCTGGTCTTACTCCTTACACAGTGTGCCTGGTCTCTCTGCTGTTTAAAGATACTTTCTTTCCATTAAGGTTTAGAAGAATTATATATTCTTTGGGGAGTACTTCTTTTTTTTTTAATTTATTTTTTTCCAATTTTTATTAGGTATTTACTTCATTTACATTTTAAATGCTATCCCCAAAGTCCCCTATACCCTCCCCCCATGCTAACCTACCCACCCACTCCCCCTTCTTGGCCGTGGTGTTCCCCTATACTGGGGCATATAAAGTTTGCAAGACCAAGGGGCCTCTCTTCCCAGTGTTGGCTGACTAGACCATCTTCTGCTACATATGCAGCTAGAGACACAAGCTCTGGGGGTGCTGGTTAGTTCATATTGTTGTTCCACCTACAGGGTTGCAGACCCCTTCAGCTCCTTGGGTACTTTCTCTAGCTCCT
>NC_034599.1:114015421-114033905 GCF_900095145.1 Mus pahari | reverse complement strand
GCCTGCTCCTGCTGCCCTGACCTGCTGAGCCTTCTCTGCTGTGTAGACTCTTCTCTCTGAAACCAGCGCTGGGGAGTGGGGAGGAGCTGAGCTGTGAGTGTGTCTCACTCCTGTCACTAAAAACAAAGCAAAACAAACAAGAATCCAAAGGAGAGCGTTTGAGGGGGCTCAGCAGGTAAAGGCGATGGCCACCAAGCCTGATGACCTTCTGAAAGCTGTCCTCTGACCTCTACATATGTGCTGTGGCATACGTGTATCCATATGCCCCACCCCGATGAACAAACAAATAAACAAAATAAATAAGTAAACATTATAAAAGATTAAGAGGATCATTCTTCTTTTCCCTAGACTTGGGAGTTTGACCTGGTGATGTGAGTTGTTCTCAGAGAATACAGAGGCTGTTCCCTTCTGCCCTGCAGCCCAGGTGCTAAGTTGTTGTGTCTACAGTAGATACCAAGCTGAAAAGGGAAAGGCACAAACCGGGCTGCTTGGCTGCCTGTGCTGACTGCCCGTGCAGCAGTACCCGGCCTTTCCTGGCCCTGCTGCTCCTTCACAGCCGAGTCCCTAGCACATCATCCTGTTGCCTGTCAACCACTGATGGACTCCCCTGGCCCTCAGCCCGTGATAACCTTTATGGTATTCTGTGGATATTTTTCTGCCTCCTGTCATCTCTGCCATCCCTTGATTGCCTATACTTCAGCACATTTTGTATGATGTCAGCTCTCCCATCCATCTGCTGTGAGAACTGGCCATGGCTCTGTGCCGTCAGCATCAGAAAGAAAGGATGTGACAGCCCCCAAATGTCCACCCATTTCTCCAAATGGCTGTGTGCTCAGACTGCGTATGAGAAATGGTGAAATGGGGCCTTCAGCGTCTCTGGGGAGGACTTTTCCTCCTGAGGATGGATGGGTCTACAGGTCCACCGTGAGGTGTGCTTCGAGCGAGCATGGTGTGAGAGCCCTGGGGGTGAGTGGGGGATCAGACTTCTCTCCCCTCTCCTCATGGCATCTCAGTTAATATGGAAATCAGTGAAATAAAGGGAAAAAAAACCTGCTTTGATCTTAAAAGGAAGATTTTCTCAAAGCAATATTTACTCTGGATAATTTGTTAACTGTGTGGGAAAATTTTATTTTCTCTGCTTACACAAAAGTTAATTCCAGGTGGAATTAAAGAATTATATACCACCAAGAAACCGAAAACAGCTGGAAGGAAATATGTCTACCCTGGGCGAGAAGAAGCACAGAGGCAATCCTCACCTTGGTTCTGTATAATCTGGGAACTTTTCTATCCCTTAGAAATCACAGGCAAAGAACTGGCTGCACCCACACCGTGCCTCACAACAGCCCGTAACTCCATTTCCAGGGGTTGTGCTGCCCTCTTCACGCCACTCTGAGTGCTGCACACACGTGGTGCATGTATGTGAAGGCACAACACCCATATACAGAAATAAAATAAAATAGAAGTTGTAGGTAAACCTACGTGCTCACAAAACTTCTATGATTTTGTATTGTATATAATCTCTGCTTTAAAGAGATTTCTAATGACAGGGATAGACACTTTGCATCATTAATAATTAAAGAAATGGCTGGAGAAATGGTGCAGTGTATGGTGATTGCTATGCAAGTCTGGAGAACTGAGCTCAGGCCCTGGAACCCTTGTAAATGTGTATGGAGAGAACACCTTCTAAAGGTCATCCTTGCTTCCACGTATGTGCTGGGACACCTGCGCCTACACACGGTCATGCTAAAAGTGAAAACAATGGTGAAGGATGACTGTAAGTGATAATCACTGCCATCTTACATCTGAAATGAAGACGGAAGGGGAGGGGCATTTGTTGCTCTGCTAAGGCTGCCTTTTCATGGGCAATTTTGGTTTGGTTCTCAGGAACTCGATTGGATATTTCCAGTATGTGGCTGAACCTGCACAGGTGTGTGCTTCTCTACTGACCCTAAGCAGCTCTTTCACTAACTCTCCTCTCGCTGAGCCCCTGAGTAGCCTCCGTCCTTGCCTCTGTGCCCTTGTCATACCCAGGCCAGTGTGGAAGCACAGAGGCAGCTGAAGGACTCTGGTGATGTTCACAGAGCATGCGCTTTTTCTGCATGGTGATGGAGAACATCATCTGGATTGGATTCTGTTAGTGAATGTTGCAATCCTGTGGAAACATTTTCATGCCATCTCATTTTTTTTCCCCTAGAATTTCCCTCTCTTTTTTTATTATGGTAGTTACTTTTCTGTTGCTATGGTAAAACACCGTGTGCAGAAACGGTGAAGGCACAGGATGTGGGGTGAGGCTATGAACTCTCAAAGTTGCCCCCAGTGATAGACTTTCCTCCAGCCAGACCTCATGTCCTAGGGGTTCTGTGATGTCTCTAAACAGTACCACCCAGGGGTGGAAAAGAACCCAAGTACTTGAGCCCCTGGGGGACTTCTCATTTAAACCATTTCATATCTATACATGTGTGTGATGTGAGTGTGTGGGTGCATATATACAGATGAGCACAAGTGCATGTGTGTGTACTTGTGTGTGTGCACATATGTGTGTGTATGCAATGTATATGTGTGCACATGCATTGTGTGTGTGTGTGTCCAAGGCTGAAGTTGGGAATTATTTCAGTCTCTCGTCTACCTTATTCTTTGAGCCAGGTTGTTTCAATCAAACCCAGAGCTCATTGGACAGAGCTCGTCTTGGGAGCTAGCGTGCTCTGGGGATCCCTTCTTGGCTTTTAGAGGCTGGAATTGCAGGTGGGTCACCATGCCCACTTGGCCTCTCTGTGTGATCTGCACTCTGATCTTCTTGCTTCCACAGCAAGTGCTTTGCTCGCTGTGCTGTCTCCCACTTCTCTCTCTTGGAGCCTCTTCTCAGTAATCTTAAGCCCCAAGTGGGCTCTACCCATCCCCTGAGCGGCTGTCCAGTGGGCTCGACCCATCCCCTGAGCGGCTGTCCAGTGGGCTCGACCCATCCCCTGAGCGGCTGTCTAGTGCTCCTTGGCAGCATGCCCGGCACTCTTAGCCATGCTCAGTTGAAAGGCAGGATGCAGACAGCTCTGGTTTGACACCGTGCTCACTGGACAGTGCTCCCCAAGGGTCGTGTTTGATTAGATCAGTAGTATATCTGCCCATTCAACACACAGGCTCTGTTTTTCTTTGCCAGTCAACTGCCATAGTCCCTAGTCAGAGTTAGGATTGGCAGTGCATGGAGATCTGAACCTCCTCCACACATGGTGGATGTTCTGGACTTAGCCAGGATCATTGCTACCCCGTAAATGATGGCTCACTACTGTGTGCCCAGCCTACTAGATAATGGCAGGCAACTTGGCCTCAAAATGCATTGGCCCCACCAGTGAAGGCATGGTTTTGCTCTAAAAGCCCAAAGATTCATGCTGTGACTTATTGTGTTGGCATGGTCCTTGGCCCTACTCAGTGCAGGCTCTAAGTAGCTAGTCATGCTCCAGCAAAAGGCTCCAAGGAACATTCTAGATTCCTGTTTTTCCTTTCTGCCCATAGGAACTCTTTTATTTCAGGTCAGCAAGTCAGCATATGGGTTCTGAGAGTTGTATGTCTCTCCCAGTTACAGATTTCGGAAGTAAAGAACCAACCAGAGTAGCCCATAGATGTGCTGGGGTTGCTGGGGTTTGAATCTGGGTCGAAAGTCTATTTATCACTTGGCCTCCAGAGCTGACTCAAAGTTTTGTTCAGAAATGAAGGTGTGGGATTGGAAGGAGAGGAGGTGGCCTAGGACCCTGGCAGGGATGGGGGAGGGAGGGAAGACACATCTGGTAAATATTTAAGGGAAATTATTCCTGAATAGGAAGAAGCAAGGGCTACATGAACAGTGTATGCAGTGAACACATAATGGGCTCAGCATGGAAGGAGCTAGAAGGAGCTGAGGGAAGCGAGCGTGAGTGAGGCTGTCTGGTCAGTGCCATGCTCCAGCAGCAGCTACCCATGAGGCTTGCAGAGGACACAGGTCACAGCCAAGGGGGCAAGGAGAAGCTGAGACGATGGCAGAGTGTGACTTCTCCCTCCTCTCCTGGTAACAGAAAGAGTAACTTGTGTAGGGAAGGAGGGTGGATCAGCGCACAGTTGAGGATCGTACAATTCACCATGGCAATGGCAGGAGGTGCGGCAGGAGTGTGGACCTGGGCCACCTCATGTTTGAGCCACTCAGGAAGCAGAGAGCAGGGCGGGTCAGTGCACATCTGCCAGTTCACATCTGGTACCCATCTGCTGGTGCATACCTGCCAGTGCACATCTGTGTGGTACCCATCTGCTGGTGCATATCTGTGTGGTGCCCATCTGCTGGTGCACATCTGTGTGGTGCACACCTGCCAGTGCACATCTGTGTGGTACCCATCTGCTGGTGCACATCTGTGTGGTGCATACCTGCCAGTGCACATCTGGCTCCTCTTTTTCCTTTTTCATTCAGCTCAGAACCCCAGCCTGTGAGCCTCTGCCTCTCACATTCCAGGTGGATCCTCTCTGGTGACACCCTCACAAACACATCCAGAGGCGCATCTTCTAGGAGGTTCTACATCCAGTCAGATGGACAATGAGGATTATCCTGTAGTAGGACTATCTTGGACCAACCAGCAATGTATATAACGATTCAGAGACTTTTTAATATTGTAAAGTGGCTGGGCAGACTCCTGACTGCAATTAGCACGCCTCTCTCACACATATGCACGGTGCACGCGTGCATGTTGGATCTGTGTCCATAGTTTAATATTAATGACCAACAGAAGGGCTGGGACCAGCGGTTCTCCTCTGATCCTGGGAGGCTGAGGGTCCTTAGTGTGCAAATGTCTTTGTTGGCGACCATCTGTCACTTAGAAAATGTGTCTTTTCATTCACCAAAGGCTAATGAAATTGGGGTGCTGTTTGTAACATGGGGAGAAACTTAATGCAGCCTTCTTTTCTTCTGCATGAATGTCTGAGCTTGTAAAGTGAGGTTGACTGCCTGACTGGTCAGCACCGCTGGGACTCCGCCTCTGTAAGCACGTGACTCAGTGGCACTTTAGGATGGACTCTGCAGCTGTCTTATCATGAGCAGTAATCTTTGCTGTGTGCCCTTTGCAGGCTGGTGATGTACATCGAGAGAGACAGCAGAAAGACCTCCCCAGGCAAGGAACAGCAGAGTGGGAATGAGTACCTGGCCAGGTGCCTGGACCTCCTCATCCAGCACATGGTACAGGAGCCACCGCGGATCCTAGGTAAATGGCAGCCGTTTACCCTTCTTGGGGCCCATAGCTGCTTGCTTGTCTGTGGGCAGCTTCTGCATCACCTCTTGTTCACTCTTGTTTCTCTGTTCTATTTTAAAAATTAATTATTAGGAATTTTACATGTGTTTTGAATATGTTCATCCCCTGGGCTCTCTCTCTTCCTATGCAGCTCTGATTATTTCTCCTCTTCCTCCTTCTCCTCCTCTTCCTTCTTCCCCTTCCCCTCCCCTCCCCCTCCCCTTCTCCCTCTCCCTCTTCCTCCTCCTCTTCCTCCTCCTCCTCCTCCTCCTCCTCCTCCTCTTCCTCTTCCTCCTTTTCTTTTGGTCCTTGTCCAGTCCAGCGTTGTCCAGCTAGTCTTGGCATTGGGGACCGCTCTGAGGTGTGATCATTAGGCACCTCAGGGGCAGAGCATTAAAACAAAAGAAGACAAAACCATCTGACCCTCCCTCTCTTAGCAGCTGCCGTGTGTCAGCCTCACACATCAGTCCTGTGGTTATCTGGCTGGAGCTCCCACAGGTCTTGTGCTTGCTGCCTTAAGTCTCTCCGTCTGTTTTTGCAGGGCAGTGTGAGATGCTCTGCTTGAATCTGTGGCTTTAAATTTTTGTTTACTTTATGATTGTTTCCTGTCAGTCACAGGATTGAGATGTGTTACACTGGGGTGTTATCCGAGGTAGATGGCAATTAAAAAACAAAAAGGAAACTGGTAAGGAGTTGAGTCAGTACTTGTGTACCACGCATGAAGCTGCAGGTTCTATTCCCAGCACCGCATCATCCAGTGTGGTGATGTCTTCCTGCATTCCAGCATTTGTGAGGTAAAGGCAGGAGGCTCAGAAGTTCACAGTTCACCTTAGCTACACAGTGAGCTTCAGATCCTGCTCCCCCACCAGCCCCAGGTCTCAAAATAGAAAAAAAACAAAACCCCCCAAAACAAGAACCATGCCCAACAGCAGTAATTTAATATTGGGTTTATATGGTCATTTTGAGTTAATTTTCTCAAAATTTTTCTTCATCTATATACACACTTGATCCTAGTTAGAAGGCTGAGAAATGATCTGCCCATATCTTAAAATTAGGGCCATACATATATTTATTATTAATATATATATTTGTTTTATGGGTTGGTTTTGTTGTTGTTATTGTTATTGTTATTGTTTGAGACATGATCTCATTGTGTATCCCAGGCTGGCCTAGAATGCAGACATCTGCCTGCTGCTGCCTCGGCTGAGGGGAGTTTTGAAATTTACTAGCTAGGGAATAATTTATTGTCAACAGCTAGGTTCCAAAACAAGTGAGTACTGGGCTTAAAGGTGTGCACCATCATATCCATTTTGGTTTTTTATTGATATTGTTTGTTTTTTGTTTCCTTTGTTAAGACAAAGTTTGGATTGGAATTGAACTCACTGCGTAGCACAGGCTGGGTTTGAACTCTGATCCTCCAACCTCAGTCTCTCAAATGCTAAGAATTCAGATATACAGCACCACATCCGGAAATACATTATATATAGGTTTAAGTTTCTAACCCAAAATGTTAAAATTTGATGTCATGGATTTTGATGGTTCAGCATCCAGGACTAGGTGGTTTGAAGAAGTGTAGTTAGTAAAGACACGTCTGCACGTCTGCAGAGGACACTGCCTGCATGGGAGGAAGGCCTGGCTTTGTTAAAGTGACTGAGGAGGATGGGTTTCTTCCCGGGTTTCCCAGCAGGTGCGGCTCTAGGCCAGAAGTGTTTACTTAGCACATTGAGCTAGATTCTAGCCGGCATGTTGAAGACTCAGCTCTGCAGCTGTGAGAATAACAGCAATGTGGCTGTAACTACCGGCAACTCTTTCTTACTTGTAAATTAGGAACATTCTCACCTAATGATTGAAAACTGAGCACCTTACAATTCAGCCAGAAAAATGCTGGGAATTGGGCTAGAGGGATGGCTCAGCAGGTAAGAGCTCTGGCGGCTCATCCAGAACACATGGCTCAATTCCCAGCACCCACATGGCAGCTCACAACTGCCTGTACTCCAGTTCCAGGGGATCTGATGCTCTCTTCTGGGCACCTGCACTTATGCATATACAAACATACACACACACACACATACATACACACACACACACACACACACACACGTATGCACACACACATAAAAATAAAATAAATTCTAAAAGTTTTAAACATTACTTTCATTTTTACTTTGTTTTCTTTTTCAAATTGTGTTTTATAATATCTTTACTTGTAATTTTAAATTAGTTTTCTAAAGCAATAAGCAATGATAATCAATTTGAATAATACAAATAAATCTCTCAGACCACTACTGTACCGTATCTCTTTATAAATTATGTCTAGGCTAGAAGTCAGTTGATAGTGGCAATTCAGACCGTCACACTCTGTCACCAGAGGCCACAAGTGTCCTGTGTTACCAGCATGTGTGTGTGTGTTGGGGGAGGGTTGGGGATGTGGTTCAGTTGTTAGAGCTCCTGTCCAGGATGCTCAAAGCCCTGGGTTTGATTCCCAGCACTACATAGAACCAGACATGGTGGCACACAGAGAAAACACCAGCACTTGCCTGTAGATCCAACATCTGGGAGGTGGAGGCAGGAGAATTATCTTGAGCTACATACTGACTTGGAGGCCAGCCTGAGCTACATGAGATCCTCTCTCTCACACACACAAAAGTGAATGGACGGCTTGGTGGCTACTCAGTGCTGTAGGCTGAAGGGGAATCACCTCACCTGCTAGGTTGTGATGGACCCATGGCCGAGGTTCCTGCCCCTCTGTGGTCTCTTACCACCACACCTTCCCTGATGTACTTCTCAGGTGATATTCTCAACGCCCTGGCAAACGTGTCCGGCCGGAAGCATCCATCTACGGTCCAGGGGAAGCAGCTGAAGATGTGTCTACCCATGATGCCTGTGGTGCTTCACTTGGTGATGTCACAGGTAACACATGCTACCCCCATGCTCGCCCCCCAGAGCAGAGCCACCTCCACTGCGACCAGACCCTTCCGTTCGTTTGTCTTGGACTAGATTTGCTCATGGCTCTGGAGGTCTCATCTGTGGAAATCTCGCCCACAGGTATTTCGGCCTCAGGTTGTGACGGAAGAGTTTCTCTTCAGCTATGGAACTGTTCTTGTGAGTAGCAGGGGTCATGTCCGGCGGCAGCGCTGCCATTGCTGCTGGCGGCAGCACGGGTGTGAGGAGGGAGGAACTGAAAGGCTCCGTGGTATTTGTTTGTAGGGAAGTGACCTTTTTATATTTTTATCTGTTCTCTGTAATAAAATTTGACATTTGGGAAAAATTCATTCTCTCCTGATAATGTATTTTGTTCGGAGACGGCCCCTAAGAGGGTAAAAAGCCCACGTAAACACTCAGTAGATACCGAGTTAAGCATTTGAACAGACATGGGTGGGAGTCGGGGGCTGAGAATTCCGTGTTACTAACTGGCTTGGTGACAGCCACGTGCACGTCTCTCTAGGATGATGCTTTCTTTACTAAGTTAGACTCGGTTGTGCTCCATGTTTTCTTTTTTACTTATTTTTGACAATGTGGAAGATGTGAAAACCAGCTGACCTGTTACTTTCATTCCGGGTCTGCACACACCGATTTTCCTGATGATGCTGTGCCCCGGAAGTGACTGTGTTGTGGGTGTGCTGAGGCAGAACCTGCTAAGTCCTGTGGCTCACCACCTAGAGCCTGACCTTGCTGTCTACACTAAGCCCAGGAGGCTGGAGGGTGTCACGGAGGCACAGACAAAGCACCGTGACGTTTCAGCATCATTGTTGTTTCCGGGAAAACATTGGTGCTCCTGCTGTTGTTTGTGAGTGAGGTTGTTCTTCCTGGAGGGGAAGGTGATGTTTCTAGGACACACATGGAAGAGAGGTGGCTGAGGTCAAAGCGTTGGGGCTCGGTTTCAACTTTGTTCTCATGGTATGAATCCTTATGTCTAGGAAGTTCGTGCACTCTCCCGCATCTGTGAGCACCACCTCGGTCATCTGCCACCCCTGTAACTTGCTCTTTGTCTCGCTCTAGCAAGACCATATGCTGTAAGGACATGGCGTATGTGTCAGGGTCTAGAACAGTCTTGTCTCCTGTAGCCTGCCGTGGAGTTTCACACAGTGTTGAGTAGATAGGTGTGGCCTGTGTCTCTGTGTGTTCTTCTCCCTCTGCCCCAGTACCATTCCCCTCCCCTGCCCTCCCTTCCCCTGCCCTGCCCTCTCCTGCCCTCCCCTGCCCTGCCCTCCCTCCCTTCCCTCCTTCCCTCCCTCTCTCTCTCTTTCCCTTCCTCCCTCCATCCCTTCCTTCCTCCACCACCTCTTTTCCTGTCTGGACTTTTCTCTGCTTGCAATGAGCACACTTCACAGTTTCAACAGCCAGGGAAGCCGCTGTGGATTTTCAGGAGTTAAGTGTTTGCACCTATTTCAGGGACAGAGCACCACATGGCCTCAGAGACAAGGATGGAGGCCACACTGAGGAAGGGCCTCTTTCTTCTCCAGGACCAGGTCTGCTCTCTGCTGGTCTTCTGTAGGTTTGCCTCTATACAGGTGTTGGTTGAGAATTAAAACCAACCTGCCCATTTTATTATGGTGTGAAAAAAAACCCTTCACACTTCTGGGTCTTGGTTCTCAGTAGGGAGTTTAGATGAATAAAATGGCAAACAGCTTATTTTGAGGCTGGCAAGATGGGCTGGGTGGTTAGAGGTGCTTGTAGCTAAGCCTGATGACCTGGGTTCGAGCCCTAGACCCATACAATAGAAGGAGAGGCCTGACTCGTGAAAGTTGTCTAAGGGCACCATGAGTGCATGCATGCATGCAGGCACGCACACACACACACACACACACACACACACACACACACGCGCGCGCGCGCACACAGGCACACAGGCACACAGGCACACAGCACACATGCATGCACCACTCACGCAGGAATGAGATAGTCTTTGGGCGATCTTCCGCGTTCTCAGTGTGCATCATGACTGTTCCTACCCCTTCATGGCTTTCTCATGGCATCTGTCTGTACCGTCTTGGTGCTGAGTGACACTGGAAAGCATAGGTCATTGCGTAATCCACAACCTGGTTCAGTTATCTTTGCATTTGTTGTGAGCTGTTGAGTCAGATGTTGCTTCTGTGAGTTAAATCTTCCTAGAAATTAGCAAAAATATTCTTCCAGTTTCTGTGTCCTGATGTCATCGGAGAGAACCAGCCAGTCTCATACCTTCCAGCCCCCGGAAATGGGAAGTGGAGGCCGATATCTAAAGCTTTGGAAACATTTGTTTTTCTCTTTGGTTAGCAAAGGTTTGCTAAACGTCATACATGGAGTAATGTGTGTTTAAGTACATACATGCGTGCCAGTATGCCTGCCTTTCTGGCACATGTAGGGGCTAGAAGTTGACCTTGGATCTCCTCTCCACTTTAATCCTTTGAGACAGGGTCTGTTCTGGAGCCCCGAGTTTGCTGCTTGGCAGAGTGTGTCTAGGTCTCCCTGTCTCCACCTTCCAGTCTTTCACAATAAGCTCCAGGTGTCAGCTTGACACAGCCCAGCTCCATTGGAGAGAGGGAATCTCAGCTGACAAATTGCCTGGAACAGATTGGACTGTGGGCATGTCTGTGATGTAGGAGTCCCAGCCCATTGTGGGCAGCGCAGTTCCTGGGCAGGTGAGCCTGTTGGATAAGTGAGTTAGCCGAGCAAGCCAGAGAAAGCAAGCCAGTAAGCGGTGTTCCTCCATGGTTTCTGTCTCAAGCTCCTGGCCTGCCGTCTTCTCTCAGTGATGGCCTGTGACCTGTAAGCTAAAACAAGCCCTTTCCCCCAACAATTTGCTGTTGGTCGTGGTGTTTATCACAGCAACAGAAAGGACACCATTGCTGCGGGGTTACAGGTGCACAATGCCAATCCTCGCCCCCTGCTGCTGCTGTGCCCAGCTTTGGTGTGGGTGCTGGGCATTGAACTTGGGTCCTTGTGCCTGTTTAGCAAGAGCTTGTCCCTCTGGACTGTCTCCCTGACTCAGCTTTGTGAAGGAAAGCTTTACTTGCTCCACCTGGAGCTCAACATTCTTGTCAGTATTTTCTGTAATGTGTCCAAGATCTAAGGTATTCAGTTCTGGCTGTATCCAGGAATAGCATACACCAGAACTTGTTGGCTTTAGGTAAAGCGTGTGTGAAGAAGGTCCACAGTTGCTGTGTCTTTGCTTATCACAAGGGTCCTTAAAGGAGGGACCTGGGGGTCAGTGGCCCTGTGTGTCTCTGATGGCACCAGGCCATGACTTGCTGTGTCATGGAAGGGGCTTTACCATCCTCATCAGAGCAGGTGTGACAACTTGAGAGATTCCCTACCAGCTATATGCAATACTGCTTCAGTTGCACTGGGTCATGTGGTCTGAGGAGGTGCTAAAGCAGCGTTTCTCAACCTGCGGGTCAAGACCCCCACAGGGGTTACATAGTTACATTACGATGCATAACAGTAGCAGCGGTACAGTTCTGACATAGCAACAAAATAATTTTATGTAGGAGGAAGGCTGAGAACTGCTGCTCTAGAGTGTGTAGGAAATGGAAGGCGACTGGGGGTGGGGTGGCCACACTCCATCTGTGTAGCTAAGGGAACACAGCATCCTTCCTGGCAGGCGCACAGTAAACCCAACAAGCCCAGATTTGGGTAAGCTGGACACTGCTGGGGCGGTTGCTTCACTCCTGTCCTTTTACGGTAGAACGTTCCAGATAATTACATATGGGATAGGAGAATAGAAATTAGCTTTATGTAAACATTTCCCCCAATTAAATGAAGTTTGGGTCTTAAGGAGTCTGCTGTTGTGCCATGACTGAGCAGGTCACTTTTAAACCATCTTGGGCCTTCATGGACTCTACCAGACAGGGATTAGCCAAATGCTAACTGCTCCCTCCCTTATGCTGGGGAGGCTATGGGGACAGCCTACAGTTCCTCAGTTTTGAAGCTCCTATTGAACTGGGCCAGAAAACAAGAAGGAACAACAAAAGGGAAAGGAATGGATGGATCTGTGTTTCCTGCCTCCTTCCTCGAGGTTCCTGGTTGATGAGCCCAGGACAGGGACTTGTGGGCTCTCCTGACCTTGCCGGTTTATAAAAGTGCAGATTGATAGCCAATGCACTCCCCACCTGTGCGCAGCTTTCTGCCAAGCGAGTCCTTGATGGCTCTTGGTTTGTGTTGTGGAGAAAGCAGAGATGGTATCCTGCTACACTGTAGAGCAAATGGCCAACTGCTTACTTGCAGCCCTGCGAATGTTCTGGGGAGGAGTTTTCTGTCTTTGCACTGACTGTAAGCACCCATTCCCATCTTGCTGTGGGGTCTGTTCTGCCTCCCTGGAGGACATCTGTAAACACCGAGGGGGCCCTTGGCCTGGCAGCAAGTCCTTTTACCCACTGGACCTTCCTTTCAGCCCTGACGCGCTATTTTCTGCTCCTCACTCTTCCAGCTGGCCTGGCCTGGCCATGGGGTTGGTGTGTGGTGGTGTCTGCTCCCCTGTGGAGACTCTGGCTTTGCTGTCCACGCTGCCTGTGGCTATCTGGAAACACTCTGGGATATCAGGCAAAAGAAAGAGTTAGGGAGAGGAACAACCTGGGCTCGGGGAAGCCCAGCTGCCTACTTCTGATGGAGGGGCTGCTTAGGGCTGAAGAGACTGCTTGGTGCCTGGGAGCACTGGCTGCTTCCCTAGAGGATCTGGGGTTCGAGGTCTTGGTACCCATGTGGTGGTGTTTATGTGCACTTTTAATTTATGTGTAGTACAATTTTGAAGATTTATTTTAGGAGCCTGGAGAAAGATGGGTCAGCAGTTAAGGGCACTTGTTGCTCTTGCAGAAAACCTGGGTTTAATTTCCAGCACCTTGTGGTGGCTTCCATCTGTCTTTAACTCCAGTTCTCGGGGATCCAGAGCCTTCTTCTGGAGTCCTTGGGCATTGCAAGTGCAAGCACACAGTCCACGTATGAGCAAAACACTCACACACATAAAATAAATCTTAAAAAAAAAACCAAAGCATTTCTTTTAAATTATGTGTATGTATATATCTGTGTATGGGGTTTGTGCACATGTGAGTGCAATACCTCTGGCATCCAGGAGGAGGCGTCAGAGGTCCTGGAGCTGAAGTTACAGTTCTGAGCCATCAGACTTGGGTGCTAGGAACTGAACTCTTAAACACTGAGCCACCTTCTCATATATATGAATAGCATATGGGTATACTACATATAATATTTATATAAGCACATTTTAAACTATGATTACAGAGTTTATAATATATATATATATTTCAGATTTTTTTAGATTTATTTATTTTATATATATGAGTACACTATAGCAGTCTTCAGACACACTAGAAGAGGGCATCAGATTCCATTACAGATGGTTGTGAGCCACCATGTGGTTGCTGGGAATTGAACTCAGGACCTCTGGAAGAGCAATCAGTGCTCTTAACCGCTGAGCCATCACTCTAGCCCTATATTTAGATTTTTTTTCATGAACTTAAGAATCAGAGGTGTGGATTCAGACAAAATGTTACCTACCTAAATTTTATTTCAGAGTTACTTTGAACTCCTCATTTATTGAATACTTGTTCTTTTTCAGAGTCATATTAAGTCAATTGACTTGGGGGAAACGAACATAGACGGAGCCATAGGTGAGCAGCCCAGGCCTTTGATACGCGTGCATCATGAAGGCCTGGGTGGCAGACACCCGCGGTAACCTCCTCTGTGATCTGTGATCATCCTAGGCATCGTGGCATCTGAGGAGTTCATCAAGATCACCCTGTCGGCATTCGAAGCAGTGATCCAGTACCCGGTTCTGCTGGCCGACTACCGCTCGACGGTCAGTTTCTAGGGAAGCCCTCCATGATTTGCCGTGTACACGTGTGTCGGGCGGACAGGTGTTCACCCCGCGGATAACCCATTCAGAAAAGTGGGGAAAGCCCTAGAAAGCTGCTTCCAGTGGGGAAAGCCCTAGAAAGCTGCTTCCAGTTTTGATTGGGCCGGGAGGGATGAATCTCTCTGACTGCCCCTCTGCTTCCTACCCGCGTCTCCTGTGTTAGCCAGTAGCACAGGCCTGTGGAGGAGGGCTTTGCCCCTCTGCTTCCTACCCGCGTCTCCTGTGTTAGCCAGTAGCACAGGCCTGTGGAGGAGGGCTTTGCAGACATTGCGGGTGTTGCCCCCGCCTCTCTAGTGCTGGGATTTCTGGCTGCATGCATAAGTGAATCTGTGACTTGTGACCCACCAAGTCCCTCGTTCTGGCTCCTGCTGTGGCTGCCCACTCGGCCCCTGCTTATAACTTTGGTTGTTTTTCTTCTATCGTAGGAAGACATCTTGTAGACATTTTGTGTGTGTTTTCTCTCCACATCTACATTGCTGTTATATTTTCCTGGTCCCTGCAGATGTGTTTGTTTATGTGCATTTCATGCAGTTGCTAATCAGAAGACAGCCGCGGGCCTTTCTGTGGCATCTGCCATGCTGTGCTCCTGGCACGGTCGTCCCGTGTCCTCTCTGAGGCCACTGTGTGCGCTCCTTTCTCCTCAGATGCTCATGCTGGGTTCTGCTAGGAACCTCATTTTCTTCAACTGAGACCCTGTCATGCCACGGCCTTCTATGTGCAGGAGACATCGCAGGCTATAACTCCTAGGGACACACTTCTCTGTGTTCTAGGAGTGGATAAGTGGCCAGGCCTTGGCAGAGCTGGTATTGCCCAACGTGGAGAGTCAGATCCCTTTACCTGCACAGAGCCACGTACCAGGAGGCTCACTGGACGCCTGTACTGCCAGAAGCCAGCGATTCCCAAGGGTCCTGTCGTGGTTGGTGGAGAATGCCTTCTGCCAGAGTCTATCTTTTCTACCGCAGACTTTCATCTAGAAATAGCTCCCGGAGCTCCCCGATGTCTTCTCAGGCTTGAATAATGTTAGGATTTGGGGGGTTTGTACCTCATCACAGTGTGCAGGGATAGAGTTGGTCCACATTCCTCTGTATGCCTAATAGGAAAGAGCCAGTCACCGCCATGGTGCTGGGCCAGTGACCCCAGGTATCTGATTGAGATGTTACTTATTGATCCTGTTGCTTGGTGAACAATAACCTCATGGCTAATTTGTTCAGATCCAGTGTTTATAAATATCTGTATTGCATTTAAATAGAAATTTAATTAGTGTGTGTTCTAGTCATGAAACACAAGTGTGCTAATTATTGCCACGACAGCCTCAATTATGATAGAAAAGGCATCGTCACAATGTTACTGCTTCATAAAAATGCTCTCTAATGCTGAGGCTCATGGGAAATCTTCTAATTATCTCTTCTTGGGCATGAGCGGAATGCGTGAGAAAAAGAATGGACACCCTAGGGAGCCTCCATTGTCTTAGATTTCAGCACATACCGTGTTCAAGGCTCCTGATCGATACCTGCTCACACGGAAGCCCCTAACTGCATTTAACTCTTGGTAAGCAGGGAGCCAGCCCCGCTGCCGCTTTGGGTTGTCTAGGCCATTTAGTTCCAGTGGGTTCACAGAGGTCAGCGCCACCCAGTACAGGCATCTGTGAGTCTCCTTGTACTGTGTGGGGAGACCTGACCAAGGAGGGTGGTATAAGGCAACACCAGATCTGTGCACAAGTTCACTTTAATTGCCAACTTGATACAATGTAGCATCACAGTGGGAGGGAGCAAGTCCCCAGGGGGAGCTGTCTAGATCAGGTTGCTCTTGGGCATGTCTGCAGGGAACTGTCTTAGTTATGGTAACTGATGCATTGGTAGGTGTGAAAAGCACAGAGCTAGCCCACTGTGGGTGGCCCCATTCCCTGGGTTTGTGTCCTAGACTGTATAAAAGAAGAGACAGTGTGTGTTTTTGTAGCCCAAAACAGCATCAGGTAGCAGAGGGAAATGGTCCCACTGGCCCCACGTAAGAATGTTTCTTTGACTTTCCAAGAAGAGAAAGCACTGCTTAGTTTGAATCTGTCAAGTGTGCAAAGCTGGGACAACCAGACCTCTGTAGAGGAGGGAAAGTGTCCCTGCTTCTGGTAACTTCTGTCAGCATTCCAGAAATTGGTGCCACATGGGGTGAAGCACCCTTCTTGGTCACACAGATGGGAGTTAGGCAAAGATTAAGTGTAACTACTTATCTCTCTCCCCTCCTTTCTGACCTCAGTAACTTGAAACAATGTGGAGATTATTTATTTTTATTTATTTATTTATTTTTGTGAACCAGCTCTTTAAAGAAAGGCTAGAGAATGCAGGGTGCAGTCTGCTGGTTTGTGCCTGATTGTGTAAGGATAGGTGTCTTGAGCTGAGTGTACATGGGGACTTAATTGGGATGGGAGGTGTCTTCTAGAAGCAGAGGGTGTATATGGCTCTGCTTGACCAGGCCTAGAGCTGAGCAGGCATCCTCTCTCTGGGGGAAGATGTTTAGGAAAGGAAGCCTGAAGGGATTGTCCTAAAGTCAGGCTCACTTGGCCAGGGAGACCTTGCTGGGAACCAGGAAGTGGGAGGAAGAACCGAGTTTGCAGTCAGAGAGAAGTGAGGAATGTCTTCCTGCAGTGCTTCCTGTTTCTAGGATGCCATTATCGGGATGTGGAATTATGTGCACGGGTTACTTTTATTCTCTGCCCTAGGAGAGGCATGTTACAGGTGAGGCATGCTGTGGTCAGAGAAGCCCCTCCAGTGGGTGGTGGATTAGCATTTGAACCACTCAGGTCTGAATGTCGCTTTAGGGAGACAGCTTTATCTCACTGATCCTTTGCTAGATTCCCCCACTTTGGTGAAATCAGTCCTTTTCTAAAATACCTGGATCTATTAGACGTATTATTTGGTGCCCCACCCTTGTATTCTCAGCTGGGAAGGGGCCTGGAGCCCAGAGCCCGGTCACCCCTGCAGAGTGGACATGGATTTTTTTTTTTCCAGTGTGATTAGAGTTCTGCCTGCATTCAGGGGAATGTAATTATCCCCCTGCCGTGAGAACCTTGGGTAGGTGCTGCTGAGGCCTGTAGATTCCATCTTCAGAGTGTTGCTTTAAATACACAAACTGAAGTGTATGCAGCTTTATGAAAAAGCCTTCATACTGAAATATCAACTGATAACACATTTGCCCTGGCGCTGGCTGGGCCCCGTGCCTTCAGGCACACTGAGGTTGTTTGTCTGAACCGTTCCCTCTGACCTCAGCCCCCTTGTGGCGCTGTCTGTTCCCCTTCAGCCCTCCTTCAGCTACTGAGGAGGGGGTGGGTGAGTGGGAGCGTGAGCACCAGGGGTGTGGGGCAGACCAGAAAGGCCAGCCTGCCCTCAGGATTTAGATCTCCATCTCGCCTACTGTCTCTAGATGGTTTGATTCTTTCTAGGTCATTTTCAAGTGAGCATACTTGGCCCTCCCCATCTGCAGATTCAGGCCTGTAGCACTAAAAAGCAAGGGAGACCTGCAAAGGCAGCAAAGAAGCGCCCGGCATGCCTGTGAGGGCATCTCAGGGTCTAACATCCGATACCCAGTGGCTGTGTCAAACATAGCTACTCTCCCCAGAAACCCTAGCTCACCAACCTTGATGGTTATGTTTGTGTATGCACACATCTGTAAGTGATCACACTTAACACCGAAGTAACTACTGTTTTGATAGCAGTTTGATTAGACCCTTGTGGACACTGTCAGTTCATCTATATAATTTATTTTCTGTTTGTATAAGCTCTGTACCTGATGGTGTTGGCATAGGAGTCACACGTGTGTTGATATTAGGCTGTGCCAGTTACATGCATCCCTCAGCCAATAAAGTACAGACAATAGCCCTTGAGACGTCTGTGGGCAGATAGGGAAAAATCTGCAGAGTTGCTTGTTGAGCTGCCGCCACCTCCTCCTCCTCCTCCTCCTCCTCCTCCTCCTCTTCTTCCTCTTCCTCTTCCTCCTCCTTCTCCTCCTCTTCCTCCTCCTCCTTCTCCTCCTCTTCCTAATAACTCCAGGAACCAAAAACATTTCTTGACCCTGTGCCCCGAAGACCATAATTACTTAATATTTTAAGTTGTATTTTTATGTTCTCCTTTTTGCTAGGGTTGCTATATATTAAGGTGCATATTCTGCCAAAGGAGTGGTGGTCTTCATTCCCTTATTAGGAGCTGAAAGACAATACCCTGTTTTGAAAACAGAGTTAATAAAATCTATCAGATTTTTTTTTCTACTTTTTGTTTCCTTTCTGGTTTTGTTTTTTAGTTCATTTGTTCTCTCAAATAACACACCCTGACCACAGCCTCCCCACTTCTCATATAACACACCCTGACCACGGCCTCTCCACGTCTCATATAACACAACTTGACCACGGCCT
>NC_034599.1:113979301-114015343 GCF_900095145.1 Mus pahari | reverse complement strand
GTCTCATATAACACACCCTGACCACAGCCTCCCCACTTCTCATATAACACACCCTGACCACGGCCTCTCCACGTCTCATATAATACAACCTGACCATGGCCTCCCCACTTCTCATATAACACACCCTGACCACGGCCTCTCCACGTCTCATATAACACACCCTGACCACGGCCTCCCCACTTCTCATATAACACAACCTGACCACGGCCTCCCCGCTTCTCATATAACACACCCTGACCAAGGCCTCCCCGCTTCTCATATAACACACCCTGACCACGGCCTCCCCACTTCTCATATAACACACCCTGACCACGGCCTGCCCACTTTTCTACTATTCCATCCTTTAGTGTGAATTGCTGAATGGGCACTAATGCTCACATAATACATTTTTATGTATTTTTTTTTACTTTATTTATGTGTGTAGGTGTGTGCATCTTTGCCAGGGTGTACACTTGTGTGCAGGTACCACAGAGGCCAGAAGAGGGCGCTGGATCCTCCGGAGCTTGACTTACAGGTAGTCTGCATGGCATTTAACATGGTGCTAGGAACGGAACTCTGGTCCTCTGGAGCAGAGGGTATGGATACCTGCCAAGCCATCTCTTCAGCCCGCGTGTGAGAAAGACATCAGTGAGCGAAACGGGAGCAGACTTTTCAGTGTGCTAGCACTTGGGTTACATTTTAAAACTCCCACGCTCTGCAGGTTACTTCTGCAGAGGCTTCTCAGTTCTGAAGGTAGAATTTGTCACTGTGTGACACTGTTGTGGTTGCCTTGAGGTAGTGAGGAAAAGCAGCATTAACTAAAACCAAAATGGTAGTATAGTTAGATTCTGAAGGTCTTTGAACATGTATGCAGGGTCGCACACGTGAGCAGGGTTGCACATGTATGCAGGGTTGCACAGCACCTTCCTTTAAATGCAAACTGTTATGCCATCTGCTTTCTTTTGTGAGTTGACCACCCCCAACACTAAGTACAACTGTGAGATTTCCCCAGGCTAGTCATGTAATCAGGCACGGAGAAGCAGAATTGTTGGTTTTTGTGGTGTGTGATTGGCTTTCTAGCTTGCCGTGTTGTTGAAGTTATTATTAATTTGTTGTAGTATCTGAATCCTCTCTCTACACAGACTTGCAGGCCCTGGCTGTTTTGTTTGGTTTTATCTGGGTGTAAAGGACTCTCTCTTAGGTTCTGTGTATTTGACCCTGGATATAATGTGACCAGCTGCCTCACTCCCCTGCCTGCCACCATGCCTTCCCTACCACTGCACCCTCAGGTTGCTAGCCCAGATGATGTCTTACACCCCCTAAGTCACGTCTGGCTCTCCTCTCCCTCTTCTGATAGTGACTCTGACTGTGGACGTATCGGGGCTGGTGCCCAACACCTGTTTTCTGTGCAGAGCTCCGAGCTATAGCCTCCTGTCCTTTCTTCCAGGTCATGGATTATATTTTGCCGCCCTTGGTCTCCTTGGTTCAAAGTCAGAATGGTGAGTAAGGCTATGTCACTGAGAACCAACTACTCAGTCTGGGTGCTGCTGGGGACCTGGGATGACCTGGTCCTCACCGCCGTCCTGCCTTGCAAGTGTGTACCACCTTGATGAGCATACATTCTGTTCTCTGTCTCTGTCTGTCTGTGTCTCTGTCTGTGTCTCTGTCTGTCTCTCTCTCTCTCCCCGCATGGACTCACGTCTTGGAATTTTTTCTTCATTCCAGTGGAGTGGAGACTCTTCAGCTTGCGGTTGCTCTCAGAGACCACAACCCTGCTGGTGAGCCAGGAGCCGGAGGATGGTGATGAAGAGGCCAGCTGTGATTCTGATAGCAGTCTCCTGGCGCTCATCAGGGATGAGCTACTACCCCAGTAAGTACCATGCTGCCCACTTGCACAGGCACGTGTATCGTGCAAGGAAGCTTCTGTCCAGCTGGCCCCATGATGGGGTCCGCTCTTGATGTCCCTGTGTCTTTGCACATGGTCTCATGCTAAAGAGGTCTAGATATAGACCTCTTCAGTTCTCATTGTCTTCTGATGGTTGGGGTTTGGGCAACACCCCCTCCTTTCTGACGAGGGGTTCCTCTTTGGGGACAGATCTCACATCTTCTAGAGAATCGTCCTGGTTTTTAGTCAGTGGACAAAGTTGAATTTTAAAGGCTCCTGTTTGTAATGAAGCTTAAGCCCAGATCAACCTTCTTAATTAATCGGGTCCTCTCAGGAGTTTAGTACCCCAATCACTGTCAGTGATGGCTAAGGGATGAGAATGGTCCTATGCTTTCGAGGTTGACGTGCACATGATGAGTACAGGTGCCCAGAGAGACCAGAAGACTTCTTTTTCCCCTTGAGATGTATCTGGCTCTCCCATGAGGTACAGCCTTGACATTCTCACAGATAAGCAGCCTCACACAGTGGGGGTATGGGGTGGGGTAGAGTGGGGTGGGTGTGTCCTGAAGGGTTTTAATCTCTCAAGATGGCTCCAAGGAAAGGTGCTGGGCAGAGCCTGCTCTCTGGGCCTTCAGCAGAAGTGAAGGGGCTGGCAGAGACAGGATGCCAGGCCTCATTCTCCGCGTGAGGAGTGGGCTTCAAGCCTGTTGCAACCTCATTTATCGATGAGGTCTACAGAGAAGATGACACACAGTGCCCTGGGAAGGTGCAGAGGATGACAGTAAAGGTGAACCTGCTCTAACCTCACAGTCAGGGAAGGTATTACAGGGGCTGAACTGGCCTCGGGAAAGTCTGCTGCTTGGCCCGACTTAGGTCACTTATGACAACTACCAACATATATTTGAGCTTCACAGTGTATTTATGTATTAGTTTTTCACATGAGTATTTGGCATTGGAAGGATCATGCTGATAAAATGTTTTGCCATGTCATTATGACGGAATGACACCTGGCATCCCTCTCCTGGGAACATAAACACGGCTTCTCTTTCCCTTTCATTAGAAAAGAAAATTCTCTTGTTACTTGTAAAATCATCAGGGCCATAATGACTTCATAAATTATTAGGGCTTCATCCTTTAGAATCTGGGGGAGGAACATATTCCTCCTCCTTCTCATAGGTTGCAAGGCATTTCCTTTGACCATTTGGGCTTTAGATGGAATCCCATCAGTGACAACACACTGTAGGCTCAGTTAGCTGTTCTAGGAACACTGCCTGGGAACAAGTGCGACTCAGACTTTGTAATTTCCATTCTTGTGGCTCAATAGATGTCTAGAAGTTTGTTTCCTTCAGGCACAGGATTCTGGGCCAGAGTGTAGCCCCGTGTGGGAACACTTGTCCAGCAGTGCAATGCCCTCGCTTACATTCCCAGTAAAACACACACACACACACACACACACACACACACACACACACACTCTCACACCCACACTCACACCCACACTCTCTCACACACATACACACACTCTCACATCCACACTCTGTCTCACACATACACACACTCTCACACCCACACTCACATCTGCACTCTGTCTCTCACACACACACAAACACACACACACACACATACACAGTGGAGTGGGGTGGGCATGAGAACGCACAGTGTTACAGTGAGCAGACGAACCCTTTATGTGTCTGTGCTTGCCTGCAAAAGGGACTGCAAATATGGAATTCTTTCTTCATCCAGTGTCTGTCCCCTTGTGATTGACCACATGTCCACTGCCACTATGCTGTGTTTTAGCCATGGATGTCACTGTGGACACAGCTGTGGGTGCAACACTGGGCTTCATGTCCACCACAGGACCCAAATGTAGGGTGGCTTACAGACACTAGCATGAACAACCCATGCCCAGGTCTCTTGCTGGCTGCAGAGCTCAGCACTGGCTTTCCCTCATGCTTTGTGGAGCGGGTGTTAGCTTCACCATCAGTAATTCGTGCAAGTGCTGTGCTCATAGCTAGACGTGCTTCCCCTAGATGTTGGCATATTACAATCTGTCATTCCCTAACATTGGCCGTATAAGGAGAGAAACTGAGACCTGCCTGGTGGTTTCATTCCTCAGGTATGAGCACATCCTCATGGAGCCCGACCCAGTTCCCGCCTATGCTCTGAAGCTGCTCGTCGCCATGACAGAACACAACCCAGCTTTCACCAGGTACTGGGAGGCCAGCATTGTAGCTGCCAAGGGGCAGGGTTACCATTCAGCCTCCCACTTAGTGTCATTGACACTGTGTTGGCCCAAGTTCACATGTTTTAACCCTTTACTTTAGTTTGTACCCCGTGGAATGGGTGATACTTCAAACTGATGAAGTGTGGAGTCAGGGCGCTAGCTCGGAGGGCCTGAGTTAGATTCGGAGAAGTCACACAGCGCTTGGGTAAGCAGTGTGAGCATCTGTAGTCGCTGCTTTCCTTGAGACAGGAGAATCCTTGGATGCCAGCAGGCCAGCCAGCCAGAACGTATAAAAAAGCAGAGGCCTTGCTTCGAAACAGGCAGCAGAAGCTGGGACCAACAGACAACAGATGAGATCGTCTATTTATGACCGACACGTGTGGCCTTGTGTGAGCACACTGGCACACACATAAGTGTATACATACACATGTCTGTCTTACACACACAACCTGAATGATAAACTCTTTAAAGGAGAAAAAAACCCTCAACACATAACAGTATTTTATGTGTGTATGAGCGTGTGAGTGTGTGACAGAGTGTGTACATGTGTGTGTGTGTGTGTGTGTGTGTGTGTGTAGTGAATTTTGTTTTTTCTTTTCTGAGATAGGTTTTATCATTGCAGTAGAAGCTGGTCCTAATTCACTGTGTCCCCCAGGCTGGCCTCAAATGGTACCAATCCTCCTGCCTCAGCTTCCTCAGTGTCAAGATTGCAGGTGTGCCACTATGTCCAGGTCACACGTGGTTTTAGAACACCAGCTATGCCCTGCTTCACAGTGAAGGAGCCGGTAAGTCCTGGCCAGGCTGGTGGGCACTGTGCTGCATCTGGTTTAGCTGAAGTGACTTTGAGCAGTGGAAAGCTTTTGTCTGCTCAGAGCCCTGCAGACAAGGCCCAGTCTTAGGGACTCACTGCTGGAGCACTTTGAGTCTGCAGGGAACAGTGTGATATTCACTGTACCCAGCCATGACAACTCAGGGTGCACCAAACCTACACCCCTTTCCTTTGTCCATTTTGAAGCTGCATTTTCACAGTTTTTAAATCTTCAGACTGAGAATTCTGACCTTTCTTCTTAAAGGAGTTTAATTCTAAAGTTTCTTCCAACAAGAGAGCCATGTCGTTGTGTGGAAATTCAAGAGTGACAATCCTAGACATCACAAATTGAGAACTTTCTTAGTGTCAGCTACCAACACACCTCAACACACCTAGAATCGTGAGAAGCAGGACCCTCAGTTGAGGACTTGCCTCCATTCTGTTAGCCTGTGGGCACATCTGTGGGGTGTTTCTGTTGTGTCAGGAAGTGTTTGTGAACCTCAAAAGACCACCAAGGAGCCAATTCCAATGTAATTGCATTAGAGTCTCTTTATTTCAAGCTCGGGCTTGGACTATAACCTTCAACCCAGCCCTGACACAGCAGGATAGGAAGGGAAGGTGGAGCAGCGTCAAACCCCCAGCAGGACAAGATTTTAAAGGAAATGGGGGCAAGCGAGGGACGTCCAGCCCAGCAAGTATCTATTGCAAGCTGACAGGTGGGTGTTGTAGAGCAGGATCGTGAGCATTTCACGAATGGTCTGAACGTACATCTGAGACAGTCCGACTCATCCTTGAGTAACTATTGCTAGGAAGTAGTTAGGGAGTGATTCTTTAGTGTGGGCCAAGGACAAGTCGTGGGTCCTTCTTGAGTATAGCTTGGATTCAGCTGCAAGTCAAGTTCGCAGGCTTTTTTTTCATTTAAGATGGAGGCTGGTCCCAAGATGGAGTAGGTTTTGCCTCTTGTTTCTTCATTGCTAATTGGTGTTCGAGGTCCCAGCCCACTGTGGGCAGTGCCATCCCCAGCAGGTGGCCTGGGCTGAGGTAGCCAAGCAAGCCAGTGGGCGGCAGTCCAATGTGGTTTCTGCTTCAAGCTCCTGCTCCAGTTCCAGCCCTGGCTTCCCTCCTTGATGGGCTGTGAATTAACCCTTTCCCACTCGAGTTGCTTTGGTTATGGTGTTTATCAACAACAGAAGGATACAGGACAAGACTGGTGTGTCTGTGTCTGCCCAGGTCATCAAGCTTTGGCCGGTTCATTAGTTGTCTTCTTCTGTGCTGGAATGAAGGCAGGCAAGCGCTCTTTCATAGAGCTGAATGCACGGCTCTCACTTCCATGAGTGGAGTCTCTTCCTGTCCTGCAGGCTGTGCTCAGACTCAGTTCTCCTGGGAGATAGCTGCTGCTCTGTCCTGTTACTTAATAACGCCCAAGCTCACTCCTGCCCAGCTGCTCTGGACTCCAGTTCTGTTCCAATGAGTCTCCCCACCCTAGAGAATCCAGAACATTAAGAGCCTCCTCAGAACAGTCTTGTTTTGAAAATGATTACATCCAGGCTTGGAAGTTAGCTCACTGTAGTTTTTCCCCCTAAGCATTTAAGAACGGGAGCCAGTACACTGATTTTTAGAAGCATTTTGTTTTGGTCTGAACAAGTAAATGTTAGACTATTTAATCTCTGTCTTAAATTCTAACAGTAAAGCCACAGTCTCTCTGCCTACCTCATCCCCTCGCTCTCTGAGTCTGTCCTCCCAGCCCAGGAAAGCTAGAACTGTCAGTTATACACATACACACACCCGCAGGGAGGTGTGTGTGTGTGTGTGTGTGTGTGTGTGTTTTAAAGTAGTATAGCTTTGTATCGTGGTAGTTGATTTTTAAAAATTGAGATTATCACTCCCTGGCTCTGTGACGATTGATTTTTTTTTGATTTATCAAGTGACCTTGGTGCTTTTTGCAGACTTATGTGTACTCCTAGTGACGTATTTGCTGATATGAAAACTAGATTTCATTACATTTAGCATTTACCCGACTACTCACAACATCGAATCTCTTCAGTGTTTATTCTCTGTGCCTAATAAAAGTAAGAGCTACATTGCAGGCTGGGTGTGGTGGCGCTCATCAGTAGCCCCAGCATTCTGGAGGCAGAAGCAGGTGGGTCTTTGTGAATTCCAGAGGACCACCATGACCCAAAGCAAACTGGGGAGGAAAGGGTCTATGTGACTTACACTTCCACAGGACCGTTCATCACAGGAGGAGTCAGGACAGGAACTCAAGCAAGGCTGGGACCTGGAGGCAGGAGCTGATGCAGAGGCCATGGAGGAGTGCTGCTTACTGGCTTGTTCCTCATGACCTGCTCAGCCTGCTTTCTTATAGAACCCAGGACCACTTAGCCCAGGGATGGCACTGCCAACAGGAACTTCCTCCATCATTTAGTAATTAAGTAAAATGTCCTGTAGGCTTTCCCATAGCTCTCTTAAGAGGCATTTTCTCAACTGGCGATCCCCACTCTATGATAACTCTAGCATATGTCAAGTTGACAGAAAACTATCCAGTACAAGCACTATGAGACTAGAGAGTTGTCCCAGTGGTTAAGAGCACTGGCTGCTCTTCCAGAGGACCCAGGTTCAATTCCCAGCAACCACATGGTGGATCACAACCATCTGTAACTTCAGTTTCAGGGGATCTAATACTCTCTTTGGGCTTCTTTGGGCACTGCATGCATGCACATGGTACCCAGACACACCTGCAGACAAAACATCCATATACATAAAATAAAAAATAAAAATTTTAAAAGAAAAAAAAAGCCACATCCCCTTCAGCCTTCACTTTATCTAAGAATATGTTCCTCAGAAAAGTCCACAGGTTTTTCCTGTGATTTAATATACTTCACAGGACTGTATATAAATATAAAATTAACTTATGTTATACCCACAGTATGGGATGGTATGTAATATCCTAAAGGAGTAAGGAATATTCTAAATACTAATATATAAAAATAACTGAATCATTTGTTAAAAGTAGTAAGTTATTTACGTCACTCCTCATTTGCCAATTGTTGACTGACTGATTGATTGATTGATTGATTCATTCATTCATTCGCTCACTCATTCATTCATTCATCCATCCATCAACTCTGCTAGAGAGAGGATCTCACTGTGTGGCCTGGACTTGGCCTTAGATCTCTGCTCATTCTGCCTCCGGTGGCCTCTAGGCTTATGTATGATTCATGGGTGATAAGAAATAATTTATTCTGGAACCAAATCTGAGTGACCATGTCCAGAACCAGGGGTTAGATAATCCCCAAGAGACCAAGTTCCAGTGTGGGTCCATGTCAGCATGTCACACAGAGACAGAAAAAGAACTGCCGTAAGACGGGGGACCTTTCACATGCATCGGTGGACATGTGAGGTGGGAGAGCTCGACTCCAGGCATTGTAGCCTTTGGTGGTGGAAGCTAAGGGTCTGCACACCCAGAGGATTTACCTCATGGTCCCAGGACGTTAGGGCAGACAGTTTGTGTCTTAATAAGACTGGGCTTTGTGCTGCTTTGATGTATTATGCTGACGACTGGTCCACAGGCTGCCTTGCTGTCCCTGACTAGGTCGTGGGCTTAACGTTTCCCAAGGCCTGTCAGCCTGCGTGTGCTCAACAAATTTAGTTTTGTCTTGAGTATAGGAAACAGTTGCTGGGGCCAGTCCCAGCATTCAGAATCTGAGGTGGGACACCGTGGCAGACTAAGGCCAAAGGCTGATGACATCTGGGCCTGTAACTCTCTTACTGTCTTGGGGGCCCAGAAGCAGATAGCCTCTGGCAGCTTAACTCTCTCTTGCTATTTTGTGGCTAAAAGCTTGCTGGTTTCTGGCCATTAACTCCTGCTGATAGCAGCAGGGTATTAAGAAAAGAGGTTAGTCCCTTGGGCTGTTTTCTCTCTGACTGGGGGCACCTCTGCAGAGTTCATTAACTCTTTGTGAGCCAGAGGAAAAGGAAGGAAAAGGAAGAAAGTCAGGCATGTAGAAAAAAAAACACACACGCTCTGGACGAATAAGAGAAAGAAAAGTTCCCACACCCTTCATTGCTGCTCTCAGCTGTTATATTTTCTCTAAAATATTACCTCATCCAACCATCAGGTAGAACCATTACAGCCGGATAATTGATCACATGGTTTTCTAAGCACTTTTACATCTGTAAGTTCATGTCATAGATCGATTAGGTTTTAAGGAGTTATAGCAGAATTGTTTACGTGTCTTTCCATTAAGACTGGTACCTGAGTAAACAGTCATTATCCTGACTAAACCTGACTAAACATCACTAGCTCCATAAGTTCATTATAAGTTTAAAGCAGCATTTTTTATGTCACAAGTTAGCATGGTTTTGTCAAGAGACAAATCATCTGCCTTGTATCTTACTATTTTTAAGTTTTATATAGATAAACAAATTACTATTTTATTTTCTGTCCTTGCACCTACAATAAATTGTCCATTCCCAGTTTCTGACCTTTAGTTACCAGATAATGGTCTCACAGCTAACCTAGAGGGAATGTTTTCCTTGATCGTAAATTTGTTCCAAGCCTGCTTTTTTTTTCTTAGTAGAATTAGCCCGTGACACATGAAGGTTTATAGGGCTCTATTTATAGTTTTTATTCTATAGAGGGCTTGAAATTGTATCAATTTAGGAACTCTATAAAATCATTATCAGGAATTATGGAATCATCAATTCATCTAAACCACATCATTACATGAAAGTTCATCTTCATATTGATTCTGCAGGAGATCTGCCCAATAGGGTGGGCTGATGCCCAGAAATCATTAGGCTGTGTAACAGAGGCAGGAAAGGCAGGCAGGTTAACAGTGAGAAGCAATCCTGGGGTGAAGTCCCCGAGGACCTTGCCTCTCAGAGTGCATCCATCACAGCCATGCAGAACGGTGGGCCATCTCCAGGAAACTCACTTGCTTGCCATAGCCTTTCCTGGATGGCTTCTGACAGGTGATTCTTTTAAAATGCCTTATACAAAATATTTAGACAAGCACAAAGATGCTTTATTTTTGTTGACTTTGTCACATCTGGGCTCAGCCCAAGTCATACAGGGAGGAACCTTGCAGGACCATGAAGAGCTTTTCTTACATCTACTCTCAAAGCCAAGAGCAGACCAGGTTAGAAGTGAAGCCAGCCTCACCCATGATTCTGCCAGATGTGTCCTGTCAGAAATGGATGGGAGATAAAGGTGGAAGGAGAACCATCTCCCAGATGTTGTCATCTGATCTCATGCACATGGAGCAACTGCAGGTGTATCCACATACACAGATGCACACACATATACAGACACACTCACAGGCACACACACACACAGACACACTGCCATACACAGACACACACACACTACACACACTCACAGAGACACAGACACTGCACACACACTGCATACACACACAGACACAGAGACACAGACACTGCACACACACTGCATACACACACAGACACAGAGACACAGACACTGCACACACACACAGACACATCCAGACATACACATATACTATACACACACACACACACACACACACACACACACACACACACACACATGTGATGACAGCCAGCAGACAGAAGAGATGTAATCATTGATGGGAAAGGGAACAGATGAAGGGACATGTGGCCCCAAGCTGGCCTTCAGGTCCTACCATGAGCCTTAGGTCTCAGTGGAGAAAGAATTAGAGCCGAGGTGAGAGGCAACTGTGTAGGTCGGTGGCAAGGTCTCCCTGTCTAAACTCCGGTACTTCAGGGTGAGCACGTTTAGAATCTGCCTCGTGGTGGATTCCCTGCACTGGGAACCGGCCTGGCCAGCAGTGTCTCTGTCTCTATCTCTGTCTCTGCCTGTCTCTGTCTCTCCCTCTCCCTCTCTCCCCACCCCTATCTTTGGATTGATGGAGAGGCCAGCACTGGCTCTAGGAACCTGGATGAGTGAGTAGCTCACTGTGTGGCCATGCTCTGGTCACGCTGTGGCGTCTCTCCTCAGCTCTCTCCTACAGCCGATTGTGTTTCACGGTCTGCTGACAGCACATCACTAATGCATCTCTGCTCACCCTTCCTGGGGATCCTTGCTTTGACCTTAGCACTTTTCCCTTCCTCGTGGTCGTGGTGATACCTGGACTATGCTAGGCAAGTGCTCCTGCTCAGCTCTGTCCCGCGAACAGCCCAGGTTTTCTGATGGAACATCTGGCTCCCACGCGCTTTCCCTGTTTCTGCTGTTCTCACCATAGCGCAAAGCATCCCTGTAAAGGTGGGGAGTTGTGACCGACAGCAGGCTTCTTAAGCCTCACGCCTCACAGGCTTCACTGCATGGTGACTGTGTCCTCTGCTGTATTCTCCGTCCCCACCCCTCAGGGGTACAGTGTGGAGCGCCCTGCATGCAGGCTGGGCTTCCCTGCAATGTTTATGCATAGATATTGAAAATTGAATTTCATGTAATTTTCACATATTAAAAAGAGTCATCTTTTGATTTCCTTCAGTCCTTTAAAAAGCTTAACAACAGTTTCCAGCCATTGGGCCATGCCACTGCAGGCTGTTGGTAAGGGGTTTGGCCAGTGGGGCATCCTTGTCCACCCTGAGGCAAGGTGAAGGCCAAGCTTACCAGCCTGGCCCACCAAGCCTGGCATCCTCACCAGTTAGTGAACCTGCGTTTTAAACCAAAAACTTAAATTAACAAAAAATGTGTGTATGAGTGTGTATGTGTGTGTGTGTGTGTGTGTGTGTGTGTGTGTGAGAGAGAGAGAGAGAGAGAGAAACAGACAGAGACAGAGAGACAGAGATAGAGAGATAGTGGTGTGTATGTGTGTGTGTGTGTGTGTGTGTTTGCGCGAGTTTACATTCACTGTGTGAGTGCAGCAGCCTCAGAAGAGGGCCTTGGAGCCTCTGATGCTGGAGTTACAGGCAGTGGTGAGCAAGCTAGTGTTGGTGCTAGGAACTGAACCTTGTCCCCTGCAAGAATAGTGCAGGGTCATAACCACACCAATCTACCTTCTTACTCCGAGGTTTGGGTGATCTGGGTCCCGGGGAGTATAGTCCCTGCTGCAGAGAGTGAAATAGAGTCACGGAGTCCTCAGAGACCGTTGCCTGCTGCAGAGCTCAGCGTTCACAAAGAGGATGAACGTGGAGCTTAGAGTGTGCTTCAGACTCAGACAGCACAGTGCAGCAGCATGCGCGCGACTTGTGAGCCAGGCCCTCGGCTAATGACCGGTGTGGGGGTGGTTCCTGGAGCGCCCTTCAAGGTGTGTCACGGCGTCTGATGTCTAAGGGTTATTGCCAGTGCCTATATATGAGAGAGAGAGAGAGAGAGAGAGAGAGAGAGAGAGAGAGAGAGAGAGAGAGAGAGAATGCCCTGCTACTGTGCAGACGCCATCTTGTATACAGCTTCCCTTTCTCCCTCAGTGTGTGAAGAAAGTTTACTAAGCAGATGTGGGTCAGGACTGTGTTACTGGGTTGTGAACAGAATTCCTGTCTCCCCTCGAGTGTCCCTCCTATTAGAAGACACTTAACCTGACCAGACATTCCTGTATGAAAATGGTTACCCTTTCCGTGACCGTCTTGGGCAATGGGAGAGTTCTGTGCGAAAGCCCATTTCACTATAGACTGGTAGCTTAGTTCTAAGGCTTTCTCAGAGGGTGGAGCAGTCAGGCCTATGGCCTGAGCACCTCGTGTCTCTGAGTTTGTGTCCACTGGGGTGAGAATGTCCTCACGGAAGGAGTGTCCTGCTTGGTCAGAATTCTTTGGGTTTTTGGAAGATAAATGTGTGTTAAAACTGTGGGAAGTTCAACCCTGGCATCTTTGTGTAAGTATGTGAAAAATATATTACACACTCAGGTGCACACAAACGCAAGCACAAATGTACATGCACACACATGCACATGCTCCCACACATGCACACATATGTGTACGCGCACGTGCGCACACACACACACTTCTTGGCGAGACTCCTACAGTCCTCTGTAAGTGCATTAGGAAGCGTGGCAGGAAAGAGCAGATGTTTGAAGGAGAAATACCACAAACATCATTGCTTTCTGGGGAGATGACACATCATCCTGTAACTAAACATTAAAAAGCCATTTCATTTTGAAGCTGACTCACTGAACAAATAATTTGAAATGCAGCTTGATGTTGGAGATTTTTAATTTAAAATGACTGTCACTGGCCCACTAGACTGGTAAATTATATAAACGAAAAAGCTTTGTTTATAGTCAACTACTCGTTCAGTCAGAATAAATATAAAATCTAAAACTCCTAACCAGTATTGTTGGGAGGCTAAGCAAGTGTGCCCTCGGCTGTGTGTGTACCCCCAGCTCAGTGTGTGCACCCCCAGTTCAGTGTGTATATCCCCAGTTCAGTGAGTGCACCCCCAGTTCAGTGCATCCCCAGCTCTCTGTGTGTAGCCCTAGCTCAGTATGTGTACCTCCAGCTCTATGTGTGCACCCCCAGTTCAGTATGTGTACCTCCAGCCCAGTGTGTGCACCTCAGCCCAGTGTGTGCACCCCCAGCCCAGTGTGTGCACCCCCAGCCCAGTGTGTGTACCCCCAGCCCAGTGTGTGCACCCCCAGCCCAGTGTGTGCACCCCCAGCCCAGTGTGTGCACCCCCAGCCCAGTGTGTGTACCCCCAGCCCAGTGTGTGCACCTCCAGCCCAGTGTGTGCACCCCCAGCCCAGTGTGTGTACCCCCAGCCCAGTGTGTGCACCCTCAGCCCAGTGTGTGCACCCCTGCCCAGTGTATGTACCCCCAGCCCAGTGTGTGCACCTCCAGCCCAGTGTGTGCACCCCCAGCCCAGTGTGTGCACCCTCAGCCCAGTGTGTGTGCACACCCCAGCCCAGTGTGTGCACCCCCAGCCCAGTGTGTGCACCTCCAGCCCAGTGTGCGCACACTAGCCCAGTGTGTGCACCCCTGCCCTGTGTGCGCACCCCCGCCCAGTGTGCGCACTCCCGCCCAGTGTGCGCAGACGGACTAGAAGCAGAAGATGAACTTCTCCAGAGGATGGGTGCACCTGACCAGGACTGCTTAGCTCTGCACGTGGGTGGCCGTTTATTTAAACCCAGGTCTTGTGTCAGGACCCTAAAGATGGACGCGGGAATCTCTAGATCACTTTATTTGTTCCTCTTCCCAGTGTAGCCACATTGAATAAATGACCTTTCTTTGCTTTTCACTATTAATTATCTCTTTGGCATATGGGGGAGGGGTGGATGAACCTATTGGAAGTGTTTGGGCCCAGACTCTGACCCTAAAGTAAACCCCGGTTATGGTAGGAGCTGAGTGAGTCTTAGCTGGTAGCCAGCAAGCATATGGTAACCTGAGTCCTCCTGTGGGGATCTGACCTTTGCTGACAGTGAGAAGATTAGAAAAGGATCTCCCCTGGGCTCGGCCTCCAGACTAGAGCACTTCCTGACACACCTTGATTCTGACTTCATGATCCTCTGAGGGGATGCCCTAGGCATGCATAGCCAGCTGCACATCCAGAGGACAGTGAGCCGTTGGTGACAAGCTGCCTGCCGTGTGACCACAGTTCCTCAGGGACCATCATCTGTTTCTGTGAGCGGCTGCTTCTCAGACTGAGGGATCTCTGCTCGTCACAGATGGGCACTGTAGAAGCTTGTGTTCTACAAGACGGCAGCATAGACATCTCCCACTTGGAGTCCACTGTAACAGGCTATGTCCCTCCGCCAGCAAGAGGTCTGCTCTGGCTTCTCCCACTCAGTCTGTGATGAGTCCATCTGATGTCCACCAATGTCCTTTGAACACTCCTCACCCAGGCTCACTGACTGGACATTGGCTCTTGGTTCTCAGCCACCATGCTGGGAACATTCAAGTCACGTGGAGGGGGCACAATGGTAGATGCCCCAGCAAACAGAATTAACCAAGGGTTTTTAAAATTGCCCTAGGTATAAAGGCTTATGAGTGGAGTTCCTTCCCATACCTTCAACTCTCCCAGATACCCCATCCCCTGTCTTCCCAGCTGTGACCTCAATCACTGGGGGCCAAAGGCAAGACCAAATTTCTGGCCCATAGAGCCTGTGGTCTTTGGAAAATGGTTGTTTTATGCAACCACATTTGAAGTAGTTACATTTTTCCCTAAAATACCACAACACTGACATCATTATAAAGAAATCCTGAAAAACACATGGACAGAAGCAGAAATTGTAGATTATCAGTCCCATGCCACCTCGTGAGTCAAAGCCATCACTACCGTGTCAAGGGAATGTACTGGAGCAGGTGTCAGTGCAGATGCCAGAGAGAGAGAGACAGAGACAGAGACAGAGACAGAGACAGAGACAGACAGAGAGAGACAGAGAGACAGAGAGAGAGAGAGAGACAGACAGACAGACAGACAGACATGGGTAGAGATCCCCTTGGGGAGGACATGTCCCTGCTGGGAGGGGTTGGTTTGTGGACCCAGGCCTTTGCCTCATGTATTTTGCTTCTGCTCTCATTGTTGACACAGCCCCTGACAGAGGCAATTTAAGGGAAGAGGGATTAATTTTAGGAACTTTTTTATTTTGAGATTTGTTGTTTGTTTTGCTTTTGGTATAGCAATTGGCACGTTTGTAATGTATCTTGATCATATCCACCCCTGCTCCTCCTCCCCCTCCTGTATCCCCTGCCCCTCAGTACACCCCCTCTCACCTCACATCCTCTTCTTCTGTGTAATACACTGATTCTGATCAGGGATGCAGGCCAGGGGGTGTGGAGTTATCTACCAGAGCATGGCCACACTGGACAGAACAGGGGATCCTCCTCCCTAGCAGGTCTCATTTGCTGCTAGTGTCTCAGCCCAGGGGCGGGGCCTCGTGTGAGCCTCTCCCCAGCCCACGCTGGAAGTTGACCCAGCTTGGTCTTGTGCTGATAACCATGGCTTCGGTGAGTTCATAAGTGAATACGTAATCCCTGGCACATCTGGAAGACGTTGTTTCACAGGGTTCCATCCGTGCTCCACTTCTGACTGGTCCCACCCGCCTCATCTGCTATTTTCCCTGAGTTTGGGGACTTTGATATAGATGTCTGAACTCAGCAATCACTCCTCCACCCTTTGACCAGTCATGAATCTGTATTAAAGGCTGCCCACTGTGGAGAGAAGCCTCTCTGGCCAAGACTGGGAGCAATGCTGGATGAATATAAATATAAAGGTTTAGAAGGCACTAGACACCATGGCCTTTTAGCAAAACAGAATAGGTTTCCCCTTCGAGGGCCTGTGGCCTCCCCAGCCACGGCCTTTGACCATGGTCACAGTCCTGGCAGGAATCTCCTCGTGTGAAGTTGGCTTCCCATCCAATCACAAAGTGGTTGGTTAGCTTGGCCCCTGCTCTATCCGACTTTACATTTGACTCCTTAGAGAGGAATCTCCTAGTGTCTTCTTTTCTTTATTGAATATGGCATCTTTCTCTTATAGTTCATGCTGGCCTTGAATTCACTGTGTGAATCAGGGTGGCCTTGAACTCATGAGCCTCCCAATTCAGCCTCCCCAGAGCTGGGATTCATTCTCTCTCTCTCTCTCTCTCTCTCTCTCTCTCTCTCTCTCTCTCTCTCTCTGTGTGTGTGTGTGTGTGTGTGTGTGTGTGTGTTTGCCACCATACCCAGCCTCCTGCCTGCCTCATTTTATTTAGAATGACAACCAGTGACCACCATCCCCAGTGATGACTTCTGTCCTTTCCTTTGCTGACTGGCATTCCGTTGCATGCTGAGGCCACACTTTTGAGCTCCCGTTCTCCGAAGGGCATTCAGGCAGTTGCCACTCAGGACTATAGACACCTCGTGGGGAGTGGTGATCATCCTTGGACTTTTCTGTGTTTCCGCCCGGGAAGCCCATGTCTCCCATTCCCTTCGCAAGTGTGTGAGCACTGTGATGCTTGCCTTTATCTGTGTACTATCACAGACAGACAAGCTCCTGGGAGGCCAGATGCTACACTCCTGTTTCTGTCTGCCTGGTGTCTGAGACACAGACATCTCCAACAGAGGCCATGTGCTTGTCTTATCCTGCAGAATCGACTCTAACAAGATATTCAAAAAGAACATGCCTTTTGAGATTTCTTTTTAATATTTTAAGAAGTATACATAAATGTGCAGAGATGCCTTCAGAGACCAGAAAGTGGGCATTGAATCTCCTGAAGTTAGAGTTAAAGATGGTTGTGAGCTGCCCAGTGTAGGTGCTGAGAAGTGCACTTGCCTCCTCCGACAGGTTAGTGTGTGCTCTGAACGGCTGAGCCACCTCTCCAGCAGCCAAGTGTGATCATTGCTAACCAAACCCATTTGGAGAATAAAGTTTTATTGGTACACAGCCATGCCTGTCCACCTTGGCATCCTTACAGCTGCCTGTCACATCACTGCAGCTCAGCTGTGGTTGCCATAGAGACTGAGAGGCTGTGTAGAGCCCAGTATTTGCTACTCTCTGACCTGTCACTGTTTGTCTTGTTTGTCCTTAATACTACTTTTTGTGGCACTGGGTGAAGTTTCTCCTACTGAGCTGTGTCCCACCCCCAGATTATCAAGCTTAATAAAAACTGCCTTACTTGGATGATTCTGGTTTCATCAAGGCGATTTTTCTCTAGAATTTCATAAAATAATCATTGTTATAACTGATGATAATTTATAACTGGATTTGAAGAAAGAAAGTGCCTAGAGTAGACTGGGTGATTGGTGTCCAATTTTTTAAAAATTAAAGGCCATTAAAATTCATTGTGCATTAATTTATTTATGCCAGGAAGAAACTAACAAGGCAGAGATAGGAAAAAGTGACAGCTTCACATGCCAGTGGTCCTATGCGCAGTGTACACTGGTTACAGCATCTAACCCGGTGGTTCTGTGAGCAGTGCACTCTGGTTACACTGTTTAACCTGGTGGTCCTGTGCACAGTGTGCTCCGGTTATAGAATTTTACCCGGCATTACCTTGGTTGGTTGTCTTTAGAATAATTGTGAATTTTAATTAATTTTCACATTAAAATATCAATTAGGCTGAGCTGATCATTGTGAAGATGTCTCATATTTGTGTTTAATTGCTGGAGTTGAGTGTATCCACTTAGAATTTCTCCATCAGAGATTAGCAGTTAGATATGGGGGTTTCATTCCACCCTATTAGGGTAGCAGTTTAAATTCATATCATCATACACATGCTAATCTCCCTTTCCCTCCCCTTACAGGCTTGTGGAAGAAAGCAAACTTGTCCCTCTCATTTTTGAAGTAATTCTGGTAAGTTTGCAAGTATGTCTTTTGGAATTCAAGTGACCATTTCAAGTTTTAAAGTTTTGGGGTGAATTGCATGGTTGTCCCTCTAGCCCCGCCTCCTTCCCTCCCTCCCTCCCTTACCTTTTTCCCTTCCTTCCTTCCTTCCTTCCTGCTGCACTTGTGTGCAAATCTTCTCTTCAGCATGAACATCAGGAGGCTCCAGATCAGCCATCACACAGTTGTCTTCCTCAGAACTCAGAACAGCTTAGCTGCCTTTCCCCAGCAAAGGACGTGTGGCTTAAACGAACACTACCCATCAAACCAAATCTTCCCTCTGTGGCTCCTGTGTGAGGAAAATGAAGTGGAGCCCAGCACTGGCTTCCTTTCCCTTGACAACCTCCCCCCAGCCTCTAGGGATCTGAGACTTGAGTTGCAGCGCGGAGTACAGGAGTGTCCCCAGCCAAGACAAAGTCCCCTTTTTACCAAACCCTAACCCGCATAGCTCGGTGACAGCGAGACTCAGAGAGGGAGGGGGCTTCCCTCATTCATTTCAAATAAGCTGCAAACTGTGTGCCTGCGTAGAAAAGGCAAAGGCCAGTCAAATGTGCCTCCTGCCCAAGCGCCCTGCCTGTGATGCTAAAGCACACACCACACACTGTCCCCGTCTCACTGTTCTGACAGCTGAGGCTTGCGGAGGGTCTTGCTGTGACCACAGGACAGAGGCGGGAAGGCAGTGAGCAGGCTGTGTGGAGCCACCCAGGGGAGGGAGAGTTGGGGGTGCTCCACCTCCTGGCCGTGTTTTCCAGCACCTAGGCAGCCAGATATCATGGTGCACATGGTGAATGTGGTGTACAAGGTCAGAGGAATTGTTCAGAGTGCAGGAAAGGGGGTCTAGAGGTGGTGTCAGGAGGAAGAGCTGCTGAGCGGGACTTGTCTGGGTTACCACAGCCCTGTGCATGCCTCTTGCGATGGCTACTGTTGATTGGCAGCCTGCTTGGGCCCAGTCAGTGAGTCCGCCTCTGAGTGTGTCTGTGAGGTGTGCAGACACAGGTAGGTCACAGGGGCTGTGGCATAGCAGACAGCACAATCCATCGATGGATTCAGAACTTGGGAAGACCACTGGGAGGTGTGGGGGTGCATTGGGAGTGTGTGTGTCATCCTGGCCTTCAAGTCTGTGTCCTGCCAACCCTGGTGGAGTTCCCGCTGGACAAAAACCTGAAATTGTGAAAAGAGAGATGCACTGCCTTTGAGTCAGTTTCCTCGGTTACTGGGTCACCAGGTTGGCATCTCTCCACCTTCAGAGTACAGGAATCCCTTGTTACTTATTACGCACTTGAACTGGTCTTGCTCTGGAGGACAGTGGACGCAGAAAGCTGCCGAGTTGGTCACAGTGTGGGAAGCAAAGGGTTCCAGAGTCACATTAGGCGTGTGAAGAATGCTGTGACACAGAGGCCCAGAGCTAGGCAGGCCTCCTGGTAGATGCTGCGATGACTGTGGGTCTGCCTGCTATGGGTAGCTCAGTTCCCTTGGTGACTGACAAAAAGTTCTCATTCTCCATGAAACCGTATGACGTGTGAGAAAACCTCACTTGTTCAACATTTGTAAATGTCAACATTCCGCCTCAAGAGCTTGCCATGGGAGACTGGGAGGTTAGCACAGTGGGCTTCCCGAGCAAATGGTGGCGGGGTCCGTGCTGCAGATGGCGGCAGGGTGGGAGTGGGGGTGACAGGAGCATCACCTGAGCTCCACTCTCACGTGCAAGTGTGTGTGAGAATCTTGTGCTACCATCTGTGCGAGGATGCATTCCGGATCAAAACCGGGGGCCATGAAAGCAAAATGCCCATTCCCTTACACATAGCAGAGTGCTTTTCCTTTGAGAATTTCATGCATGTATACAACACACTGTGATCTTATTCACCCCTAACTGTACCTATCTTCACCCCCCAATCCCTATACTCTCCCAACTTTATGTTTTTGTTTCTGTTTTAGTCAAGAATCCTCTGGGTCTAGTTCATACTGGTCCCACGCTCATGGGTTTGGGACCATTGACCGGGGCATGGCCAGCTGACAAGGTACTTCCTCTTCCAGCAGCCATCGCTGCAGCTAGCTCCTTCCTGCCCATGCTGCAGTGCTGACTGGCTGCTCTTGCACATACATGTCTTGTAGAGGCTACCACAACTGTAGTGAGTTAGTGAGCACCGTGACTTTGTCCAGTTCTGAAAACACTGTCACCCAGTTCCCCACCTCTGGCTTTTTTAATCCATAATCCCTCCTCCATGATGGTCTCTGAGGCTTGGGGGTAGGGGCACGATAGACATGTCCCTTTGCAGCTTGAAGGGTCCACAGATACTCTCTGCACTTTGACAATTCTGAGTTTCTGCTTTAACCACCATCCACTGTGCAAAGGAACTTCTCCAACAAGGTCTGAGAGAGGCACAAGCTTGTGGGCAGAGAGAGATGGATTTAAAGGGCACTTCGCTACTGTGTTCAGTTAGCAGAGTGATGGATACCGTTATTCTGTCAGTTCAAGGCCATCTCCACGTCTAAAATCCCAGCAGGAAGTTCCTTCTGGCAAGTGATGTGCTGCATCTTCATGATCAGCAGCGGTGAGCACTTAGTGAATGTCACACCACCATTTAAGCCTTGCTGTCCCACCCTTTCGGCCATAGGGACTGAGGGTGGAGCCTGCTCTTCACACCAGGAACCGAGTCCTGTACCCTGCACCAGTGCTAGTATGATGCTGTGTTAGGTTCCTTGTTGTGTGTGTGGGGGGGGGCACCTACATTCCAAGTAACTTTCTACCATGCTGGTTCTGGGGACCAAAGTCAGATCATCAGGCTTGGCTGCAAGTCCCCCCTCGCTGGCCCGTGGTATTAGAGAGGATCTGCAGCTGTGAGTAAAGTCAGCTGCTTTTACAAGGTCAGACTTGGATGTCCTTGAAGGGTGTTCATCAATTCCTACTCTGCTTCTGTCTGTCGTTAGTCAGTAACCTGTGTCGTCCTCATTAGTTCACATAGTAACCAGTGCCGTGTCTGTAGCACTTTGTGGACACACCTCTTCCTCTTGGAATTCCATAGCTATCCCTGGGTGTCACAGCCATAAACAATTTATCTCACGTTTATTTCCTTTGCATAAATGTATTACTCTCTATGAAAGTCTGAAAGGAAGTGAAAAATAAGAATTCTGAGTTGAATTGTGATTATTTTTCTCTCTGAGGGTCTGATAAAATACCTGTGCACTTTACAACTGGCCTGTTCCTTAAGTTAAGGAAACAGCACACACCGCAGTGAGGGTTAACATCTCAGTCTGAGGGCCTGTGTGTGGCATATGACATGTATGTAGCATGTGTATGGCATATGACATGTGTGTAGCATGTGTATGGCATATGGCATGTGTGGCATATGACATGTGTAGCATGTGCATGGCATGTGGCATGTGCATGGCATGTGTGACATTTGGAGTATGTTTGGAATGTGATTGTGGCATGTGGCATGTGGCATGTGTGGCATGTGCATGGCATATGGCATTTGTGTGGCATGTGCATGGCATGTACGTAGCATGTGACATGTATGTGGCATATGTGTGTGGCAACCTCTGTCAGTGATTCTGAATGAGACCCAGTAGGAAGATGCTAAGGGACCCTGTTCAAGAGTGGTTACCCGTCACTAAGACAGCAGCACAGCCTTGATTCGTAGCATGGCAGCCTACAGTGACCTCTGGGTGACCCTTCTCTTCACTATGCCCAAAGCTGTTTGTGGTTAAAGCCTGTGTATGGGCTTGTAGCTTTTTTCTTCCTCCCAGAGTTCCTTGTACCCACAGTGCATGTTTTCCTTGGTAAACACTTTCCCTGGAAAGGGTTTTCTGGAGCAAGGGTATCTCAGCAATCAGGAGACAAGGAGTAGCAACAAGTCACACCGTGCAACCAACCTCACACAGGAAACTTATTGGAGAGAAACACAGAATGGTGGCTGCCTCTGAGCAGGAACAGAGACAGCAGGGGCTGGGAGGAAGCGGGAGAGCCTTGATAGGGTCTTAGGAGCATGGCCAGTGAGCTAGTGGAAAAGTACTGCTTCTCCACTGACCCCAAGACATGCAGTGGGGATTCCCAAGTCCTTGTTCTGGGACAGGCCAGAGGCAGCGTGATTTTTCCACCTGCCTGTTACCCCTCCATCCCCCCTTCTGTTGGGCTAGAGTTGCTGGCTTCTTCTCTATGGCAGGCACCCAGGACCAAGATGGAGGGAGCAGTCTGAGAGCTGGCACGAATGCTTTGCTGTCCTCTCTGGGTGTCATGTGACCAGCCGCATCCTAGTCCATTTTCTTAGAACTGTGAGTTGTCCCCCCTTCTTGAGGTTCCTGTGTTCAGGGATTTCACTGTACCACAGAAAAAAAGCCAAACTGAGGGTGAGAGAGAAGCTTCCGACACCAGCAGAAAGGGCGTGTTCGCTCTCCTGTGTGTGTGTGTGTGTGTGTGTGTGTGTGTTCTCTCTCAAACTGACCTTGGCAGGGATTCAGGGGTGAAGGAAGAGCTGTCCTGGGGAAGGGTCAGCTGCACAGGGAGAGTGGACTGTGCAGGGACACGGGGTGGTGTGAAGCGGCAGCTCTGGAGGCTGCCGGGCAGGCCTTTCTGCTATTTGCTTAATACCGGTTTGGGGAAGTCACCCTTAAAACGCACATGGCAGCCTCCTCCTGAGTAGAACAGTCAGTGCTGCAGGAGGCATGTGTGACAGACAGATCACTCACCTTAGGCTCGACTTGAGCAGCTTCAGGTCATCGGCCTCTGCTGGAAAGGAATCACCGTGGCCCTCCGTCACTGGAGGATGCAGACAATGCTGGCAATAGGTCTCCATTAGTGGTGTTCTAAGATTGGCCACGGGGACTGTATGAGGGAAGCACAGATGATGGCTGGTCGCTGAGGCCCTGCGTAGGCTCCCAGGACAAGGCCAACAGAGAAAGAGCATCAGCTGCAGGGCCCTATACACAGGTCACACCACAGAGATCGGGTAGGGGTGGGTAGGGAGCTGCTCACCAATGGCTGCCTTCTGCTGCCCTGGCAGGGTCTGCCCACGGGAGAGCCACCTCCCACCCACCCCCACCTATGTACCTGGGTATATGTGTTGATACCAGAGGAGGGCGTCCTTGCTTTTTCATTGTCTGCCGGACTGCCCTAGGACAGGGCCTCTCACTGAGTCTGGAGCTGGGCTGGCAGCCACTAGCCACAGTCTCCCTCCTGCCTCTGCCCCATGGGTTCCAGGTGTGTGTAGCTACACTGTTGTTTCTATGTGGGCTCTAAGGATTCGAATCTTTGTCCTCTTGCTTGGCCTGTCCTGCATTTTCACTGTCAGCCCCATGCAGCCATGTTGGGTGATTGTCAGAGGACCAGCCTGCACCAGTGTGTGTGAGGCTAGACCAGCCTGCATCAGTGTGTGTGTGAGGCTGGACTTGGTCCAATTGACTCTGTCTTCTGGGCCCGCATCTCTAAGCCCCCTGGATGGGACTGGTGAGCATGGCTTCCCGAAGGTTGTGAGCCAGCACTCGCCTGACTGTGGAATGTAGAACTGATGAAGAATAGGGTGGAGACTGTTCTTTTTCTACTTTGCCTCTTTGCAAAGCATTACAAGTTGCACTAAAGTGTGTTTTAAATGTGAATTTGGATATAGCAGCCTTTGAACATTCCTGTTACTCTAATCTCTCATTTTATTTCTATGGTTTATGTTGTGGCTACTTCAATAAATCATTTTAATGCCAAGTGATATAAGCAAACTCTATTTTATTGGAAGAAAACTCTTTATTCATGGCAGATTTTCCAATATGTGCCAAAACACTGCTGTCGTGGTGTTTTATGCTCCTGTTTCAAAACAAACAGTTGCAAAGCAATTTCAGTGGCGAATGTGAACAATAAAAATGTGATTAGCAGTTCACGAGCCTGGCGGCCATGTTGTTCTAACGGCTCTCCAGCACAGAAAGGAGCCCCAGTAAATCTCTGGAGTCAGCTCTGTCTTCAGAAAGGCGTTTCTTTATGGGTCCTTGGTGCCTATAGGATTTCATCTGCCAGATGTTAAGGTGACCCAGCTGCAGCCCTACCACGTGTAAGGAATAGTTTGGGTCCTGCACACTCGGGTTTTACCTCTGCATCTCTCAGCTCCGGTTGTCCTAATTCATGTGAATTGTTCTCAGGTTCCTTAGAGCGTTAGGAATTCAGATGCTTGTGTACCATGCTCTTGACAGGGGTCTTCTATGAAGATAAACAGAGATTTCCCAGCACAGGAAGCAAAGTGGTATTAACATTCTGGAAGGCTTAGGAATGAGCCTTTGGAGGAGACCCCAAATGGATGCCAGTAATAGCCAGGGCACAGTAGGTTCGTCTCATTCTAAACCCACTTGTGCTGCTCAGGGCTTCTGTGACTCACAGAAAGGGGCTATGTATAGCCCATTGCTATTGGCCACACACAGGACTCCACCACTGCTTATGTCCCGTTACTGACGTGAAAGTGGACTGCAAGATAGCTCACAGGTAAAAGCACTCCCCATGCCAGCCTGACTATGTGAGCGTGGTCCCTGGAGGCCATGTGAAAAAGCCTGATGCGTTGCTTTCATCTGTAATCCTAGCACTCCTGAGGCCGACAGGAGAATCACCCAGAAGCACTTAGCCTGGAGTTTGTACATTGGGTCATAAAGAGCAAGAGAGACCCTATCTCAAAACAGAATGGGCGGAAGAAGCTGAGTCCCTAAAGCTGTCCTCTGACATGGACAGGTGTGGCATGTGTGCCCACATCACACATCATACACACACAACAGTAATTTAAAAATGAAATTTGAAGATAGGTTTGCACAGGTTCAGGCTTGGTTTCTTAGGCTATACGTGGTGAGGGACATTCAGTTGGTCAAAACAGCAACAGAGCGTATTACTGAGTAAGGCCACATTAGCAGAGCAGATGGGCCAAAGTAAACAGGATTAGGAAACTGACTTCCCTGTGATCAGTCAGCTGCTTTAGAGAAGATATCCTTAAACAAAATAAAACCTTGTATCATACACAATTTAGAAAAGCGGGGAGTTTAATACGCCTTTGGCCATTCACAGAGAACATATAAATGGTGGCCTTTTCCATCTCTAGTTAAAAAAAAAAAATCCTATTTTTCCCATTGCTGTAATTTGGATCTGGAACATTCCCAAAAGCTTGGATGACACTGATGGGTGGTAGGACCTCTGAGATGTAGGCCCACACCAGCCTTCCCTCCCTTTAGGTTATGTTGTCTCGGGTATTTGCTAATAGCCATGGAAGGTCAGCCCACTGTCATCCATCATTCCTATGTGTCCTAAGTGTTGGGCATGACTTTGAGTTAAAATGGAGTATTCTCTTTTCACTCCCTCTAAACTAGCTGAAATGCATCGGGGAACAGTAGGCTGGTGATGTCACATGCTTCTCAGGACAGCTGTCTGCTGACTGCATTGTTGACTCTTGAGGGGTTGGGAGATGAAATCTAGGAAGTTGTTCTTCAGCATGGCGTCCTCACACAGGAGGTCAGGTCAGCATGGTGTCCTCACACAGGGGGTCAGGTCAGCATGGTGTCCTCACACGGGGTCAGGTCAGCATGGTGTCCTCACACAGGGGGTCAGCATGGCGTCCTCACACACGGGGTCAGGTCAGCATGGTGTCCTCACACGGGGTCAGGTCAGCATGGTGTCCACACACAGGGAGTCAGGTCAGCATGGCGTCCTCACACAGGGGGTCAGGTCATCATGGTGTCTTCACACACGGGGTCAGGTCAGCATGGTGTCTTCACACACAGGGTCAGGTCAGCATGACGTCCTCACAGGGAGGGTCAGGTCAGCATGGTGTCCTCAGGGGCTCAGCATGGCGTCCTCACACACGGGGTCAGGTCAGCATGGCGTCCTCACACAGGGGGTCAGGTCAGCATGGTGTCCTCACACAGGGGGTCAGGTCAGCATGGCGTCCTCACACAGGGGGTCAGGTCAGCATGGTGTCCTCACACACGGGGTCAGGTCAGCATGGCGTCCTCACAAAGGGGGTCAGGTCAGCATGGTGTCCTCACACACNAAAGGGGGTCAGGTCAGCATGGTGTCCTCACACACGGGGTCAGGTCAGCATGGCGTCCTCACAAAGGGGGTCAGGTCAGCATGGTGTCCTCACACGGGGTCAGGTCATCATGGTGTCCTCACACAAGGGGTCAGCATGGTGTCCTCACAGGGAGGGTCAGGTCAACATGGCGTCCTCACACATGGGCACAAGCCTGGCCTGTGCTGTTCCTTGCTTCTACCCTAACTCTACCATCTGGGGATGCCCAGGGTTGGCCACTGGCCACGTTGGTTTCAGACACATGATAAAGTGTTTGCTGTGCTGAGGCATGGCTGAGCCACAGGTCCCATGGAACTGTGGGTGTCTGAAGCCCTTTGATACATAGAACAAGTTAACTGACTTATGACCAGTTCAGACTTCTGGAAGGAAAGTGTAATGTAAAACTGCAAATTCTTCAGACGTGACCACCAAATGTAGCTGTCTCCCAGAATCTCTCGGGACACCAGATCCCATAGAGTGAGGGAGCCAGGGCACCTGCCTCTTCTTATTTTTTTTTTAAATGTGCATTTAGTGTTTTGCCCGCATGTATGTCTGAGTGAGGGTGTGAGGCCCCCTGGAACGGAGGTTACAGACAGTTGTAAGCTGCCATGTGACTGCTGGGGATTGAACCCAGCTCCTCTGGAAGAACAGCCATTGTTGAGTTGTCTCTCTGGCCCAAGAGCACTCACTGTCTCTTGGGTGATAGCTCGGCAGTAAAAAGCCACATTGGTGAATGAAAGCAGCCATTCCTGGCTCTGCATTTCTGTGGCTCTCTGCCTGTTTTCCTGGCTGAGAAGTAGAGGCAGAATTGATGCACTTACCAAGAGCTGCAAGGATCCTCAGGAGCCAGAAAACCGAGGCCTTAAATCAGTGTAGATTTATGGGGAAGTGAAGATTCCTGAGTGGCTCCAGCCAGTGGAATTGCACTTGGGATTTCTTAGAGGCACCAGAGTGGAGCAGAGATGCGGTGCAAAGCCTCTCAGCCCAGCTACAGCAGGGGACTTCTGGATTTGGATTCTCGGTCACATAAATGACACATGCTTATAGTTTAAACAGTACAGAAAGTCTGACAGGTCGTGAGGAGGTGTCTGATTCCATGGCCTACAGACGGAAGCATCTTCTTAGCATTTTACACGTGTGTAGTATGTTTGTTCAAACACGGAACTGTATTAAGGACTTGGTTTCTTCTTTTGTACTGACTGTAGCAGTATTGGGCGAATGTAAGTGTGTACATATGCCTGCCCACGTGTGTACATTATCAGTGATGTCATTGCACCAGGGTCATTTAGTTCACCTCATTAGGAGACATTTTGTGTCTTCTGTTTTTCCATACCTATATGGAAGGTTTTATTTTCATGCACATTCCCTAGAAAACTCAAAACAGCTCCTTCATCTCCCTGGCTAAATTTATGACTGTATTTTTTGCCTCTTTATCTTATTATAAATGGAGTTTTGTTAGTTTAAAAATATTTCCATTTACTGGTGTGTGTGTGTAAGTTTATACACAGTTACGTGTAGGGTGTGGTGCCTTTACATACTCACAGGGGCCAGTAGAGGGCGCTGCTGTTCTCCTCTGTCACTCTTCATCCTCTTGAGGAAAGGTCTCTCCCTAGATTGGGAAGCCAGCCAGACCCAGTTATCCTGCTGCCTCTGACGCCTGGGAGCCTGGGCTGTAGGCATCTGCAAGGATACCCCGTTACCTGTTAACCTGCATGCTGGAATCTGAGTCACCTCTGTGTGTTTGTAGAACGAATCCCTCTAACTGCTGGGCCATCTCTCCAGCTGCTCTTACAGGTTTTAAGGTAATTCATGATTGATGTGTAGAAATGTAAGAGGATTTTAATATTCTGTATCCCGCAGTTTTACTGAATTCAGAGTTCAGTCAGTTTTATGTGTTTTCACCATGCAGTTAGGCGCCTTTCCGTGCAGTTTATGTGATATTTTTCTTGACTTGTCTCCCCTCACCCACCCCCTGATAAGATTGGCATGTCTGTGGGGCCTTTCTTGATAATTACTTTAGAGAGCCCATCCCACTGTGGGCAACGCTATTCCCTAGGAGGGCAGCCCTGGCTTACACAGGAAAGCTAGGTAAGCATGACTGGGTGTGGGTGCTTGAGACCCAGCAGGCTAGCAGGGCTCCACTGGCTTCTTTGTCAGGCTCCTGCCTTGAGTCTCTGCCCTGACTTCCCTCAGTGATGGGTTATGACCTGGAAGTATGTAAGCTGAAATAAGTCCTTTCATCCCTCAGGTTGCTTCTGCTCAGTGTCTCCTCACTGCAGTGGGAAGGGAAGCAGGACTCACGTTTTCCTGGTGAACTCAGTCTTTACTTAATCTTACCAGCTTCATTTGGTTCTTACCCGGTGCCTCTGTCCCTGTGGTGTGGCTGCTGCTTCTGATGTCAGTACGCTGAGCTTGCTTTCTTTTTTATGTTCGCTTCTGCCCTTCTGTGCCTGTCCAACAGTCCTGGACCGTCATATAGGAAGTTGAGTTTCTTGCAGGCAGTGTGCAGCTGGCCAGTCTCACTTGTAATCTATGTGTGAAATTGTCTTTCCAGCAGTCAGTTTAGATCTTTTAAACTTAACATGGTGATTGGTGTGTTAGGTATTGCCCGTTCCTTTATCATTGCCTTTTCTCTCCGTTTCTGTTTTCCTTCTCTTGGTTTTCTGTGGATTACTTTAACATTTGTTTAGAATTCCTTTTTCGTTTATATGTAGTAGTTTTGACTGAATTTCTTCATAAGGACTTTGGTGTGTGTGTGTACCTGTGTGTGTGTGTCTGTGTATGTGTTTGTGTGCACGCATGCACACTCTATTCCTTCCTACTGCACATGAAAGTGTCTGTCTTCTCTGTGCATGGACCATGCTTTCTGTTATCCTGCCACTGACTGACTGGCTCCCCTTCTTGGCTCTCAGATTCTCTTCCTAAGCATTACCTTGCTTCTCCTGACTCAGCCACATCCCTCTGTCATTGGTGCTAAGGGCACCCAGCGCATCTTAAAGGACAGACCAAGTGGCAAATTTTCATTTGCAGAATTGGTTGAGTGAAGTCCCTCTGTATTACCAGCTTCCTGCAGCAGGAACTGTCTCTTGTGTTCCACTGTGTTCCTGCACTTAGATCACCAAGTGTTAGGAGCAAGTGCTCAGCAAACACCTGTGAGAGCAAGTGTGTGTGATGGGATAATGGTGAGTCCAGGTTGTGTGTGTGATGTGATGGTGGTGAGTCCAGGTTGTGTGTGTGATGGGATGGTGGTGAGTATAGGTTGTGTGTGTTTGATGGGATAATAGTGAGTCCAGGTTATGTGTGTGATGGGGTGGTGGTGAGTCCAGGTTGTGTGTGTGATGGGATGGTGGTGAGTCTAGGTTGTGTGTGTGTGTGATGGGATAATAGTGAGTCCAGGTTGTGTGTGTGTGATGGGGTGGTGGTGAGTCAGGTTGTGTGTGTAATGGGGATGATGGTGAGTCCAGGTTATGTGTGTAATGGGATGGTGGTGAGTCCAGGTTGTGTGTGTGTGTGTGTGTGTGTGTGTGATGGGGTGGTGGTGAGTCCAGGTTGTGTGTGTGATGGGGTGGTGGTGAGTCCAGGTTGTGTGTGTGTGTGATGGGGTGGTGGTGAGTCCAGGTTGTGTGTGTGATGGGATGGTGGTAAGTCCAGGTTGTGTGTATGTGTGATAGGGTGGTGGTGAGTCCAGGTTGTGTGTGTGTGATGGGATAATGGTAAGTCCAGGTTGGGATGAGCCATGGAGCCTGGACTTAACCTCAGAACCTCTCAAGTGACATGCAAGAATATTAAGCAGAGAATTGATCTTTGCATTGCCATTTAGAAAGTTCTACCTGGCTTTTTGCAATGGATTTGCTGTCAGAACACAGGTGTTGTGAAAGCCACCACTAATTCAAAGCAAACATGGGAAAGGAAAAGACTCACATCAACATCGTTGTAATTGGACACGTAGATTCCAGCAAGTCCACCACAACCAGCCACCTGATCTACAAATGTGGTGGAATCGACAAATGAACCATCGAGAAGTTTGAGGAGGCTGCAGAGATGGGAAAGGACTCCTTCAAGGACGTCTGGGTCTTAGACAAACTGAAAGCTGAGCGTGAGTGTGGTATCACTATTGACATCTCCCTGTGGAAATTCAAGACCAGCAAATACTATGTGACTATCATTGATGCCCCAGGACCCAGGGACTTCATCAAAAACAAGATTACAGGCACATCCCAGGCTGACTGTGCTGTCCTGATTGCTGCTGGTGATGGTGAATTTGAAGCTGGTATCTCCAAGAATGGGCAGACCCGTGAGCATGCTCTTCTGGCTTACACCCTGGGTGTGAAACAGCTGATTGTTGGTGTTAACAAAATGGATTCCACTGAGCTACCATACAGTCAGAAGAGACAAGGAAATCGTTAAGGAAGTCAGCACTTACATTAAGAAAATTGGCTACAACCCTGACACAGTAGCATTTGCGCCAATTTCTGGTTGGAATGGTGACAACATGCTGGAGCCAAGTGCTAATATACCTTGGTTCAAGGGATGGAAAGTCACCCACAAAGATGGCAGTGCCAGTGGCACCACGCTGCTGGAAGCTATGGATTGTATCCTGCCACTAACTCATCCAACTGACAAGCCTCTATGACTGTCCCTCCAGGATGTCTATAAAATTGGGGGCATTGGCACTGTCCCCGTGGGCCGAGTGGAGACTGGTGTTCTTAAACCTGGCATGGTGGTTACCTTTGCTCCAGTCAATGTAACAACTGAAGTCAAGTCTGTTGAAATGCACCATGAAGCTTTGAGTGAAGCTCTTCCTGGGGTCAACATGGGCTTCAATGTAAAGAATGTGTTGGTCAGAGATGTTAGACGAAGCAATGTTGCTGGTGACAGCAAAAACGACCCACCAATGAAATCAGCTGGCTTCACTGCTCAGGTGATTATCTTGAACCATCCAGGCCAAATTAGGTCTGACTGTGCTCCTGTTCTGGATTGTCACACAGCCCATGTAGCATGCAAGTTTGCTGAGCTTAAAGAAAAGATTGTTGTTCTGGTAAGAAGCTGGAAGATGGCCCCACATTCCTGAAGTCTTGGTAATGCTGCCATTGTTGATTTGGTCCCTGGCAAGCCCGTGTGTGTTGAGAGCTTCTCTGACTATCCTCCACTTGGTCATTGTGCTGTTTGTGATGTGAGGCAGGCAGTTGCTGTGCGTGTCATCAAAGCTGGGGACAAGAAGGCTACTGGAGCTGGCAAAGTCACCAAGTCTGCCCAGAAAGTTAAATGAATATTATCCCTAATGCCTGCCACCCCAGACTTACTCAGTGGTGGAAGAACAGTCTCAGAACAGTTTGTCACAATTGGCCATTTAAGTTTAATAGTGAAAGGCTGGTTAATGATAACAATGCATTGTAAAACTTTCAGAAGGAAAGAATGTTTTGTGGACCATTGTGTGTGTGTGTGTGTGTGTGTGTGTGTGTGTGTGTGTGTGTGTGTGTGGCAGTTTTAAGTTATTAGTTTTCAAAATAAGTACTTTTTAATGGAAACAACTTGACCAAAAATCTGTCACAGAATTTTGAGACCCATTAAAACAAGTTTAATGAGAGGGAAAAAAAAAAAAAGGAAAAGAAAAGAAAAGAAAAGAAAAGAAAAGAAAAGAAAAGAAAAGGAAGTTCTACCTGGGAACCTTCTGTGTGGGGAGAGTGTGTTGGAGCGTGTGAGTTAGCCAGTGGTTATTAGCCAGCTTCTGTCCCTTCATGGGCCCCTTTCCAGGAAGTTCTTTTTTCTTTTCCTTTTAACATGTGTGGACAGACTCTCTCCCCTGTGGTAGGGGAGGAATGGATTTCAGAGCTTGTAGCTGTAGAAGGAAGAATATTGTCCTTCTCCAACATGTCCACGCCCTAGCTTCTGTGGTGATGTTACAAGAGCTAAGACTAAGACTGGAACAAGGGTGGGCATGGACCAGGGTTGTAAGTCAGCTGACCATAAGATAGGGAGGTTGCTCTGGATGATCCTATGAGTCCTGAAACAAGGAAGATCCTGAAAACATGGATGGGGTTTCTGGGTTCTGCATGAGAGGGACGGATCTGGCCAGCACAAGCTTTGGCTGTGATAAAATGGTGGAGGGCAGAGAAGTTACTTTGCTTGTTCTAGCAGACATAGTCTATCAAGTCGGGAAGACTTGGTGGTGGAATGTGTCCCGCTGTGTGGTGGATCCGTCATGTGGATCACGAGGCTGAGAGGGGACAGGAAGTGGAGCTGGGAGATAACCCTCAAGGCCCTTCCCCATGACCCGTCTGCTTCAGTGGGGCCTCATTTCCTAAAGGTCCCACAAACTTCCAAACTGTTCCACCAACTAGGGGCAGGTGTTCAGGAACCTGTGGAGACAGTTCTTATTCAGAGTGCTACAGATGGAGGAAGACAGCCACCTCGAGAAGCTGGAATCAATGAAAGGGGGTGGGGAGGTTCCTCAGATGCTCCAAAACGTCACTCAGGCCTGTGGACAGCACTGGGCGTGTCTCACCCTCTAAAACTGTAAGGATGAATTGTATCATTTTAAGCTGTGAGGTTTCTTACTATTCTTGATGTCAGTAGTGAGGAGAACCTCACCACTTTCTCTTATTTAAACATTTTTATTTTGTGCACACGGGTATGTTGTCTCCATCTATGTCTCTGCACTGTGTGTACCCGGTGCCTGCAAAGACCAGAGGTAGCCACTGGATCCTCTGGAACCGGAGATACAGGCGCTTTTGAGGCTGCCGTGTGGGTGCTGGGAACTGAACCTGGGTCCTCCAGAAAAACAGGTTATGCTCTTAACAAGGAGCCATCTCTCCAGCCCCCATCACTCCACACACACACACACACACACACACACGCACATGCACACACACACACGCACATGCACACACATACACGCATACACACACATACATAACACACGCACACACACACACACACACACACACACATAACACGCGTGCGCGCAAACACACACACACACAGTAAGTGGACCACGGAAGATTCTGCGAGGGAATAGAAACAGTCTCAGAAGCCTCAGCTAACTTAAACACAAACCTCCCTGGCTCATGCTGTGTGTCTGTCTTTCTGTGGGATATGAAAACACCACACATTTGATGATGATTCTTAAATTGAAATCCATGGTGTGACTTTTGATCCACACTGGGCAAAGCAGAACTGATGTGTTTACCCGTGTTGTTCCCACAGGTCATGAGTCAGGGATTTCTATGCCGTGTAACAGGGTAGTTTCTGTTGTGCTGTAAAAAATGGGCTTTTTTTTTTTTTAAATCCATCACTTGTATGCATGGAAATGGAGACTCTTCCCATGTCTGTCTGTCTGTCTCCTGAGATGCTCCCTATTCTCCTGAAACTCTGGATTTTAACTTTATTTCACTGTAAAACGTTCACGAGCATTTTCATAGCTCTAACCCAGCTCCTTTAATCCCCAGAGGGATTCCTTGTAAGCCTGCCGTGGCCTGTTTAGAGAGCTGAGCGGATACACTGGGGCTGAAGCAAGGTCCAGCCTTGATGGCTGCTCAGGGAGGGAGGCGCACCATGAGGCTGGGTCCAGGCATCTCCGCTCTTCTCAGTCATTTTGCAGCTGGGGATTGTAAAATGAGTTGTTATTCTCGCTAACCTGTGTAAAGCACACACAATCCTGGTACTTTATTTATAAGCTGTAAGCCTAGATTGGGCAGGGTTTGAGCTTTTGTAACTTATTTCCCTGCCGTGTGTCCCTTGTTGCTTTTGTAACTTTTCCCACCATGTGTCCCTTCTTGCTTGCTGTTTGAATCTCACCCAGTTACTCTCATGGTCATTTCCACTCCTGGTGGCGGCCTCCTTCCTTCCTCTCCTGTCTCCTCTTTTTTTAATCTCTCCTGAGGCCCCTCACTCAGTCCTCAAATTCTGCCTTTTCCTCTCTAATGCCCAGTCACAGGCTTAGGCTTTTATTAACCAGTTAACTTTAAATTGGGGAGCAAAGCTTAGGTAGTGTCACTTGCTGTACGTGAGGATCTGCTCGTCAGGGGCAACCAGGTCTTGGGGGCCAGTATTTCACCTTTGACTCCACAGTAGCACCAGACCAACCCTGACAGGGGATTCTCAGAGACCTGTGTCCTGTGTCCACTTGTCCGTCAAAAAGGTGGGATTGACCATACTGAATGATGTGTCGGAACTAAGGTTTGTGTTTTTAATCAAAAAGTGATTCTTTAACACGGCTCAGAAAGATTCGCTGAAGGTGAAGGTTTTTGGCAACGAAGTTTAAAGGCCATGGAGCAATCTAAGTTTCCATGTAGGTTTCAGTGTCTCCTGGATTGGGTTCTGCGTGTGGGTCTATCTCTGTAAACCTGCTGTCAGATGAAATCTGGTGGAATCGGTATATTTTTATTTGGGGGGAATGAAAATAACTTGTGGTCTGCATTCTGTGGCTGGGTATTTGCATATACCCATGTTACTTCCATGCACACCACAACGCATACATCTGCATACCACACATATCCACGTATATCATCATGTGTCTAGTTTTACTTCATCCAGCATCTCACTGTGTAGCCCAGGCTGTCCTGCACAGATTCTGGCCACCCCACCAGCTCCTTCAACCCGGCCACTTCCCCATCCCACTAGAAAAGTTGATATATAGTCTTTTCATAATGCATGTGTACGTGTGAGAAATTCTTTCAGATCTCTAACCCTGTCACATCCCCATTCCCCTCTCTCTCCCTGCCCCCTCTTTCCCATGGGAGGGATTGAACCTAGGGCAGGGTGGCGAGCATGCTAGGCTAGCCCTCTGCTGGTGAGCTATGTTCACCTTTTATTTTGAGATGTCATCTGGCTAAGTCACTTGCATCTTTTTATTTGGGGGACCAGCAGGTTTTGTTAACTGTAGTCTGCCCTCCTCTGCCTTCTGAGTGCTGGGCTTGCTGGCATGCAGCAGCTCCTCTGCCCTCCTATCTTCTGTAAAGGGAATCTTCACACGCTCATACCTCGTTCAACTTTGTCTCTTTTACTAGAGCAAGCCCACTGTTCCAATGTCCCAGGGCTAGGAGGTACTGAGGGCAAGTCTGGCCTCATGGTAACCCTTGTTCTTATCTGAGCAGTGTTCCCTTCTCTTCCCTTTCTCCTTCCCTCCTTCCCCTTCCTTTCTCCCCTCTCCTTATTCTTCTCGAGATTACAATCCTTGGGTTTTGATAAGAATTGTATCGAATCTTTACCTCCTTGTGCATAGTGAAATTTGACAATTTCAGAACTTCTAAATAATGAACATAGTTCATTTCTAGTTGTGGTGGCTCAACCCTTTGCATACACCTTTAATCCTCTGGCTGGAATACAGACATGTCCTCAGTGCACACCTTTAATCCCAAACAATGAAGGTAAAGTTAGTTTGTAGGAGGAAGCACCAATGTGTGAAAGTGATGTCTAACTGAGTGGCAGACAAAGTGATGAATCAGAGAAAGATTTGACAGAATAGGATGTGCCAGGTCTCTGGAGAAGAGAGAGGAAAGGGAAGCGATGTAAGGGAGAGACGGACAGCACAGGGTACAGTAGAGCTCATGGAGAGCAGTGAAGGAGAGAGGGAGAGTCGAGCAGCGCAGGGGGAGAAGGAGGGAATTTCCTGGGAGAGCTTTACAGAGACAGATGGAAGAGAGAGCAAGCTACACACAGGTGAAGACAGAACGAGCCGGAGAACGAGGAGCCAGAGATTGGAACAGACTGCCAGAGTTAGTCTGAGGTGAAGTGAAGGAATTCAGTAAGATGCTAAGAGAAGCTAGATCGAATCAGTCAGCTTGAAGAAGAGTTTGAGCAAGAGCAGCTGAGTTGGTCCAGCCAGCCAGAGTCCAGAAAGAACAAGAAAGGGTGTCAGACGCTGAAAACATTCTAGGCCTAGATTAGATTGTA
>NC_034599.1:113977623-113978931 GCF_900095145.1 Mus pahari | reverse complement strand
GGGGGGGGGGACTAAGTAAAGGGTTAATTGCTAGGGCTCCTTTCTCTCTGGCCCAGAAGCCTCTCCTCTCACTTGTCAGAGGGGGAAGTTTGGAGCAATAAATTTTTTGAACCAGGAGAAGAGAGTCACCCTGGTAGAAGGAAAAGCTTTTACACAAGCAAATATGCATAAACACCCATACATTCATACACACATGCATACATACACATTTGTTAGCACATACTATTTATTGGGCCCAACAATCTGTCTAACCAACTTACATATTACACACACACAGCTATACTTACTTATGCATATGGAGCCAAAGCCCAAGCCCTGCACAGACAGAACTCACTCATTCTGGCTGGAAAATGAGCTCCAATATTTATTGCATAGAGAAAGAAAAAGCTTCTACCCTTCTATTGCTAAGTGAATTAAACCCAAGTCGGTAAGAAAAAAGCTGTGTCCTCTTTAGTAAGACTAAGCCTGCCTTGCTGTAAAGAAAAGACCTGTCCCATGGTAAGGAAGCCTGCCTGCTCTCTCTGTAGTGTCTTTTCTTTCTTCCTCTTTCTCTATATGTTCGTTCTGCCCTTGCTCAAATGTTACCATTCCTAGTTTTTTGTACCTTTTTTAGGACAATATATCACATGGGTTTCCCAAGCATCCTTTTTTTTTTTTTTTAAACAAAAGTTCACCAAAAGTTCAAACATAAATTCAAATCATAAATTGAGTACGTTTACAGCAGAGATGTTTATATATATTTCCATTAAGACTAGTTATCTAGCTAGACATTCATTATCTGTCACAAGCTCCACAGGTTCATTGAGAGTTAAAAATCATAATTCTTGTGACTAAGTTATCATTGGAGTTTTGTCTAGATAAACCCGGTCAACATTTTATCGTCTGTCCTTGTACCTACAATAAATCGTTAGTTCCTTTTTATGACCTTTGGTTGTTTTACAGCCTCTTGGAATGTGCTCTAAGTTGTAAATGCCGGCTTTCTATCTCAGAAGCCATTAGCTGGTGACACTTGAAGACTGGCAGAGTTCTCAATGCAGTTTTGACATCAGAAAGGATTTAATAACAGTTCTATTATAAAGGGCTTAATAATTACTAGTATAATCTTAGGAATTCTTATAGGATCATCATTAAGAATTAAGAAATAATCTATTTGTCTATACAGCATCCCTACAAGATAGTAGTACATCTTCATTGATCTGCAGAAATCTGCCCCAGAGGGTGGGCTGATACAAAAAGTTCATCCATTCTCTTTTTTGTGTGTGTGTGTGTGTGTGTTTTTCTTTTTTTCTTTATTATTATTATTATTTT
>NC_034599.1:113975441-113977612 GCF_900095145.1 Mus pahari | reverse complement strand
TTTGTTAATTAGGATGCTGTCTCTGTGCCCTCTAGTGAGTCTGGCTAAGGGCTTATCTATCTTGTTGATTTTCTCAAAGAACCAGCTCCTGGTTTGGTTAATTCTTTGAATAGTTCTTTTTGTTCATCCATTCTCTTAACTGGCATCCTCTATAAAGTCAAAATCAGAATACTTCCAGCATCTCAGGATATATGTTACCATTCTAAAACATCACAGTGAGGGTGCACTGGACCAAAGCAAAGCCAAAATCCATCAGGGCAAGCTCCAAACTCTGCATCTCCATGTCTGATGTCAAAGCGCTCATCAGGTCTCCAGTTCCTTTCTGCTTTGATAACTGCAACACACTTCTTTCTCTTGGGCTGGTTCCACTCCCTGTTGTCAGCTTTCCTCAGCAGGTATCCCACAGCTCTGGCACCTCTAACATCTTTGTGTATCCAAGACACCTTCAACTTTGTACCTCCTTATACCAATGTCTGGGATCCACGCTTGCTCTTCTGGGCTCCTCCACAGGGCTTGGGACACTTCTCCAGCTCTGCCCTCTGTAGCACGCTAGGCTCTGGTTGACTCTACTCCACTGCTGCAGTTGTTGGTGATCAACCCATGGTACTGACATTTCTCTTCCAATGCAACTAGGTTTCATCAAAAACCTCTCATAGGTTCTCTTCATGGTGCTATGCCTCAGCTGCTCTCCATGACCCCTTCCTACCTCCAAAACCAGTACCACCAGGGTGACTAGTGCACATTAACAAGTCCAGTTGCTGCAGGAGATACAACTTGGCTCAGAGTCTCAGCCAAGGTCACCCTGGATTTCTAGAGTCCTCTGGTCTTTTAATTGGTTTGGAGAGCCATTTGCCTGGCGAATTGTTGGACCAGTTAAGCTCCAGAGTTCTCCCTCTGGGATGCTTTTCTGGAAGTGCTGGGTGCAGTGAAGAATCTGTAAGTTACCTGCTGCTAGGAGGGTGCTAGGAGGGTGCTAGGAAGGTACCTGTACTGGCTGAGGAGTAAACTACAGACCTGTTTTACAGCGGCCCCTGACATAGTGCATGGCTGCTAGCCGTGCACCTCGCCGTCCCTGGGGGTGTGCTTCTGGATGGCCCACTGCAGCATCCTGCTGGGTATGGACTGCTTAGCCATCTGTCAGTCACACAAAGCACTAAACATGATTGACATCCACTAGAGAGCAGCAGGACTGAGGCTAAGGGCTGAGGTGAGGTGATGGGTAACACGGGCCACCAGGACAGGGAGGGTGGAAGGAACTGCCTGGCTGGCGCTGGTCTCTCCAGCGGGTATGGATGACTGCAAGCCTGCAACTACAACACGGTGCTCATCTCACAGACACAAATATAAAATGAGACCCCCCCCACCAAATTGCAGAATGGCAAGATCTTAGATGGTCCATCTCTTATTAATCTCACAGGGGCTCATATTGGAATATAAATGGGCCTTATTTGTGCTTGCAAATCAAATCACCATGAAAGGTTATTTCACGAGGCAGAGGCAAAATCATAATAAAATAATTTAGTGAAAACTAGAGCTGAGAGTGTGCTTAATGGAACATGATGGGGTTTAATTTCCTTACTATTTCCATCATTAAAGCTCCATTATCTTTCCCAAGACCTCATTTAGGCATCCCGTCACAACGTGGCTCTGAAATGTTTCTGGGGCACACAGGAGGCTGGGGTGCCATTAGGACAGAAACCACTAATGCGGTCCCTCCTTTCATTTCTGCGCTTTGATGGCTGCGCCTTGCATCTGAGCTGTGTACCTGCTCACTCTCACCTCATCTCCTGAAAGCCGTACGTGTGTGTGGTCTTCAAAGGAGGGAAGTGTGGCTTGTGGGTCCAGAACAGAACCAAGTCTTACCGCTCAGAGAGTCCCAAGGTACAGAGGCTCCAAGGACTCCGGCAGGTCCACCTTGAGTCCCACCTTGAGTCCCATCTTAGTCATAGCCACAGCTGAGTGAGACTTGACCACAAGGCCGCATCTGATCATCAACAATCACAGCAGACCTTTCCAATTTCCACTATGGTGGTGGTGTGTTTCTTGTTGGTCTTGAACTCCATTGAGTCCTAAAGTAACTGACACCTTAGACACTGATTGCATGCACACGTGCGTTCATTCTTTTTTGTTTTGTTTTGTTTTATTTTATTTTTTTGGTTTTTTGAGACAGG
>NC_034599.1:113973714-113975281 GCF_900095145.1 Mus pahari | reverse complement strand
AAATCCACCTGCCTCTGCCTCCCGAGTGCTGGGATTAAAGGTGTGCACCACCACCGCCTGGCTACGTGCGTTCATTCTTATGTCTGTGTGTATGTGTGTTTGTGTGTGTGTTATACATCTGCGTGCATTCAAAGGCCAGAAGTTGGCGCTGAGTAAGGTTCATTGCTTCCCACCTTGTTCCTTGAGACAGGGTCTTCACTGACCCTGAGGCTTGCTTCTGACTAGGTTGTCTGCCTCGCTCCCGTGTCTGCCCTCCCTGCTGCTAGGGTCACAGGCATGCATGATGCTGTTCCCAGCTTTTAAGAAGGCGCTGGGAGTCTGCCCTAGGTCCTCCTGCTTTCATGGGAGGTGATCATACCCACTGACCATCTTCCAAGCCCCAGGCGTTCGTTTTTACCCACAGTTTCATGTGGATTCCAAAACCTCAGCCCAGTGCAGGGTTTTGGTCTGAGTAGCCGGCCTTGGCGTGGCTTGATAAGGTTGAATGTCTTTCTGCTGCAAACACCCGGGTGCTCGGGACTGTGGAGCCATGCCTGGTGCTGTTCCCTAGAGCCCCTTTCTTTTCTGGGTCTGCAGTTTCCACTGCCTGCTTGCTCTTGAGAACTTCCAGCTCACACTGGCCTCACCTGGCCCATCCTTGGTACTCTGTCCCATGACCCTGCAGGCTGTGGCCTGACCATCCTTCAGATAGGACCCCCCACCCCCCAAGGAGCTTGAGTGGGGCCTGAGCCCAGAGTGAGGCAGGCCGGCAGGCAGGGCTGGGGTGGAGTGTTGCTTCCTTTGGTAGTCTCTAGTCTAGGCCAGTCACAGGTGGCTGTTTACTTTCTCAGCTGAGGTTGGTGACAATCCCAGCTGAAAAGCAACCTGGAAAAGATGGATGGCTGGCAGTGTTGCCTTGAATCTGCCATCATGCTCCTTGATGGCGTAGACCTTGATCCATGAACTAAGTAAAACCAAAGTGTTCGACATCTGGGTGCAGGTTTGGGGTTCTCGTGTGGAGTCTCAAGAGAATCTGCCACACTCTGCTTGTCTCATAGACTGTAGAAAGCAGGGCAGGCAACTCAGGATGATGGTTGGTGGAGAGGTGCCTGAGCAGCTACAGCATGCACTGCCCTGGGAAGGATTTGTGCACAGATCCCAGTACCCACACTGGGCAGCTGCCAATCTCCAGTAAATCCAGTCTCAGGGGATCTGGCGCCCTCTTCTGGACTGGCCAGGTACTGCACATATGTGTCTGTCCCCCTGCAGGAGCCTGTCTTCCTGAGACAGAGTTCACACTGAGCATCCTCAGCTCACCAGAATTCACAGGCAGACAGTGCCCCGATGGCAGCGGTGGACAACAGTATGGTAGGAAGGAAGCAGTTTGGGCACATGTGATACACCAATCAAGAGACAATCATTAAGACATTTTCCTAAAGAAAATGCTTTTCTTTAAGAAGAATTTCTTAAATTTTAAATTAGTACATTATTTAATATCTCATTTTGTTTTGTCCTTTTTTTTTTTTTTTTTTTTTTTTTTTTTTTTTTTTTTTAGACAGGCTCACTCCACAGAACAGCTTAACAACAA
>NC_034599.1:113968718-113973623 GCF_900095145.1 Mus pahari | reverse complement strand
TTTTATATCTCATTTTGTTTTTTTTTTTTTTTTTTTTTTTTTTTTTTTTTTTTTTTTGAGACAGGCTCACTCCACAGAACAGCTTAACAACAATTCTGCCTCCGTCTACCTCTCCAGGGCTAGAATCATGAATGTATGCCACCCTGCTGTTGAGCTGCTGCTTTTAAATGGAGATTAATTATCGTTTTCTTCTCAGGCTTATCCTCAGTGGTCTTTGGTTCCTAGTTACTCTCCTGCCTGGGGATCTGGCCTGGTGCCTTGAGCACGTAGGCCATGTTTACAGCTACTTAGCCTCAGCGCCCCCCTCAGTCCAGTGGGGGAACGACACCTGGGCCCTGCAACAAGAGAATTTCACGATTGCATTTTTCTGGTTCGTCCTTCCCACTTCAGGCTGGTCTTTTGCTCAGCACATTGCAGGACAGGTTGGTTTGTCAACACTCCAAGAAGATCCATAAATGAGATGCCATCCATCTCCAGGGACCCTGGCAGCTTCCCTTGGGCTCCGTTGCCAGGGCTCTCTGCCTAAGCAGACTTGGCAGTGGTCCACCATGCTGCCTCGAGGCACACCCCATCAGGAGCCAGGACCATGCAAGCATGCTGCTGGAACTCCAAATGACATGACTATACCAGGCTAGCAGCCAAGCGACAGACACGGTTAGCCTGCCAGAGGGGCCTGCTCAGCACTGATGCTACCGTGGAACCAGGGCTAGCATGGTAAGGATGAGCCCAGCAGTGGCTTGGCAGCCCTACCCGCTGATTCCGGCCTGCTGCTCTGCCAGGTAGAGAGCTTCCTTCGTGGTAATCGGTACCTGCGGTTGCTCAAGAGCCCCTGTGGTGCCTGTCAGTCGGGTTTAACAATAACATTTACTCTCTTCTCTTCTGTAATCACAAATGGGGATGGTGTCTACTCTGTCTTCCGTCCATAGACTCTTAGGTTGCTTGCGCCATGCACCTTGCTCCAGGTGAGAGGAAACCCTGGGCCCAGGTCACCTTAGCACCCGCCCAGCTGTGTCAGAGCCCGCTCGGCACCTGCCAGCTGCCTCCTCCATCCGCAGAGGAGCTGCTCAGCTACACCATTCCTGACACAGCAAGTGCCATGGCATGCACTCCAGCCTCTGCCAGCACACAGACAGCCTCAAGAGGGGCCCCAAATCTTGCCCTTTATTCCCAGGAGTTCCTTGCCTCTCTAGCGGGTGACCTTTGAGTCTCACCGAGCTTGCCTCCTTCCTGTCGCTCTCCTCAAGGGTTGGTGTGTGACTCAACCACAGAATAGTTTCCAAATTCTTTAGAAGAAAGTTGCCTGGAGTTGAGGGTGTTGGAGCGTTGTCCTGCTTCTCCCTGATGCCCCAGTCTTCTGTCTTCTCGGGGGTTCAAGCTGCACCAGGGCTCTGGATACAAACAGATCTGTAGAAACAATCTCCCTGGACTCTCTGTAGACGGGAGTGTTTCACCCCAGCTCTAGCTTCTGTGATAGAAGCTCTCCATCCATCCTAGACAGGATGGATGGAGAGGGGGATGCTGCATCTAGTGTGGGAGGAAGCAGAGTCGCACACTGTGCAGCTGCACGGGTTGTATGTAATAGCAGCTACTAGTAGATGAAAGGACCTCACGAAAAGTCACCTGTCGAAAGCAAAGTGTGGTTCCCCTCATGTGTGTTTACCATTGCTGTAACAGGGCTCTGACCAGAAACAAGAATGTTTGCAAAGGGAAGTGAGTGTGCACTATCATACCCCAGAGCCTCGCTTTGAACCCACGGTGGAAGTGCGTGGTCCTAGGTGACTCCAAATCCAGCCAGGTTGACAGTGGAAGTGGACCATCCCATTGTGGCATTTTCTTTCTGTCAGGCTTCTTTGCTGACCACAGTGTCTTCTGGGTTTGCTACGGTGGAGCCCCCCCTTTTTAAAGATTGAATACTATCCGGTTGTGATTGCTCTCTCTATAAGCATATTTTCCAGTAGACCTTACTTAAGTTGCTTCTGTGTTCTCCTAATTGTGGACGTGTGGCCACAGACTTACCCGACGTCTTAATGGAGATGTAAGTCCTTCAGTGCCTTAGGCACCACATCGAGGTGTGCTACTGGCCTGCAGTGAAGCACTTTCGCAGGGCTGGTCCTCCTAGTGTTTACTTGCCAAGCCCTTGCCCCTGAGGGCTTTCCATGAGCGCTGAGGCTGTCAGTGGGAAGGCTGGTGCTTCAGACCAGGTGCTCACCCTTCCCTTAGCAGAGGTTGTCCATTTTAATGGAGTTTCATCTGTGATGTGAGTTCTGCTGCTTCTGATGTAGTTATCTCAGCTGGCAAGCGCTGTGCTCTGTTAGCACTCAGTGTCCTGTGTATCAAATGTCCCCACACTGTGGCGTCAGGCACACAAATGATGCCAGCCATGCTTCCTGGCATGCTATGGGAAGGAGATGTCTGCCTTCGGCAGCCCTGGGCTTGCTGTTTGTGGGCTGTGGGTGATGCCTTCTCTCGTGAGCTGGGCTTCCTGATGGATCCTTCAGCCTTAGCTGCAGCTTGAGTCTGTGCACTGTTGTTTTGGGTCACGTGTTTATTCTTTTTGCAGTGTAGCTTCTAAGACCTACAAATGTCCTTAGGAGGCCAGAGACACTGTAGCACAAAGAGAGTGGAGGTCAGACATATTGTAGCACAAAGGGAGAGTGGAGGTCAGGCATATTGTAGCACAAAGGGAGAGAGGAATGTGTGCCCATTGTGGCCCAAATCAGTACTCCAGGGTTCCTTCCCTGCCCACCCCGATCCAGACTGCTTTAAGTTTGTTCCCTTTTGAGACAGGTTCTCACTCTGTATCCCAGGTTGACCTTGAACTCGGTGATCCTTCTGCCTTCCAGTGCTTGGATTCAGACGTGAATCCCAATGACTTCAGCATTCCTTTCAGATAACCTGACAGGTTTGCAGGTGCGCCTGCATGGCCCACCCCACTTGCTGGCTGGCCTGACTGGCAACTTCTATAACCTGATTCATTGTTGCACGCGCAGAGGCATGGCTTCCACTAGCCTAGACTGAGCTTCCCTTTTGTCACTGTGGAGCTGTGCTTGGTGGTGGATACCTCTGCCCTCTTCTCTAGAAAGAAGTGAGCCATTCCTTGCTTTTGTGAGGGTGAAATGAGATGCCAAGATGAACTGTGTGCTGGGCAGGCCATTCTCTGTGCCCAGTGAGCTCTCACACGTTGCCGTGTTGTCCACCCAGCTATACTGAGGCTATTCGGGGTAGACTTTGCCAATGCTGGTTCTAGGACTCCCCACCACATACCAAGTTCTAGCCACAAGGTCCTGTGTGCTTGCCTGTCTCTTCCCTGCCTGCCCCAGTGTCAGAACACAGTGCTGTGAGCTCCAACCTTGTCTAAGGAGCCTTAGAAACTGATGGGGTGTTGGGGAGATAACAATGAATTACCCTGCCTCCTGTTACTGTCTGCTCACGCTGGAAGTCAGGCACACATTTAGGGGAGGGCAAGAGTTGACGCTCATGTTGGAACAACTCTTGATGACTTGGCCTCTGACCAAAACTACCTCCTCCTCTAGCCTTACTGAAACCAGCTCTGGCCCTTGTCTCCTGCCTGACATGGCCACTGCAGATGTGCCCACTTACTTACCTCCTTGTTCTCGTCCCCAGATAATCTTCTGCACCGACTTAAAGAAATAAATGAACAGGAACAAATCTTATTAAGGTCTAAGAGGTGAAGTAACTCGACTTGATAAATGTTAGTGGGTGTGGGCTTACCCACGCTCATGCCTTCTTCATGGCCTTGCAAGTCACGACCTGGTCCTCAGCTGCTCTCAAGCTATGAACAGAGGGGCGTCTGTGCAGGCTCTCCATCCCTTCCTCCCTCTTCCCTCTCTCCTTCCCTCCCTGTACCATGTAGAAGCCTATTACCTACAGTAGGAAAAGCAGGCAAAGATAACTCTAAAACATAAGTTTTATAAAGTTTAGGATATGTGAGGTTCGGGTTCTGTAAGGGATTGGAAGTAAAGAATCTAGAAACAGTGTTGAGAACAGAGAAGGAACAGTCTCTAGCATGCCGTGCAATGGGGAATCTCATCTTTATGCTCTGCACCAGACCCACACTCTGAGGTGTCACTGACTGAGGTGTCACTGGGACCTCCTGGCTGGGAGTCCCTTGGCTAGGATCTGATGTGGCTTCCCGATGGTCAGGGGAAAGAGGTTGTTAAAGCTAACTGCCATATTGAAGAAAGGACTTTGGCAAGAACCAATTCTAGCCCACAGCTCAGAAAAGCCTCCAATGCTGGTCTCTGGAGGCTCAGGAGTTTCAGAGAGATTTCAGCCCCTCTTGGGGGGGGGTCCCTCCTCCCTGGAATCCCAGCAAGGAGGGCCAGAGTCTGAGCACTGCTGTGACTTCCAGGCCAAAAGTGATTCCCTGCCTAACAATGAGACAATGTCTTTGACAATAAAAACAGGGAAAAGAGTGATTCCATCATGGTTACTTGGGTATCAATAGATTTATCTCCAGTGAGATTGGACTGCATTTGCTGATACTGTGGTCTGTGAGCAGGGGGTGCTGTGCCATTTCCAAAAAGGACCTAAATCAAAGATGGATTGGCCCTGCTCTCTTCAGAGAACAACTTTGCTATGTATCATTAGTTACTTATCAAGAGCAGCATGTTGTATCGTCTGGTCTCTTATTAATCACCCCTTTCTTCCACCATCGAACTGTGAGCATAATTGGATGAAGTTGGTGACTTATAGCCACCTTCACATCCATCTTCCTAAGCCAGTGTCAGGGAAACACTGGATTGTGGACATCCACCCAGGAGTGCGCTGGGCACGTCTGATTCTGAAATCCGTGTTAGACACTGGTACTCTGGGAAGCTCACACCTTGTCTTGTGTCAGAGAGAGAGAGAGAGAGAGAGAGAGAGAGAGAGAGAGAGAGAGAG
>NC_034599.1:113938802-113968593 GCF_900095145.1 Mus pahari | reverse complement strand
AGGAGAGGAGAGGAGAGGAGAGGAGAGGAGAGGAGAGGGGAGGAGAGGGAGCAACCTAACCAGCATGGTGTCAGGGGAACTCTCCACAGCAGGATGGGTATGCCCAGAGGACGAGTCCCAGTCCCAGGCACACACTGCTGTCTGTCTACCCTGGAACGCCTGGTCTCTCTGCTCATGGATTTTCTCTGATCCCAGGCAGTTGGACATCATAGCCAGGGTGATGACTACCTCGCTGGTCCTTAAAGCTTTTGGCCAAGTGCAGTTAGTTGGCCAGGGGATGGTCACAAGTTATGCCTAGTCAGTGGACAGGGAAATGTCAGCATACTGTGTGCTGGGGGAAGGTATATCCATGTGACTCAGAGCAGAAATGGGAAGATGGCTCACAGACCAGGCCTATGGCTCAGACAAGGCTCTGCTGTGCCTGGCCAAGGTGAGTGTTGGTAGTGAACCAGATAAGGGGAGCTGAGGGAACTCTCCAGGAGGCTGGAGAGGAGGCCCCATGAGATGTGAGAGCAGTGAGTTTCAAAACATGGACTTGTAGATCGTTTCCTAAGAAAACTCAAAGTCAGAAACTTGGACCAAGGTGTAGATGCCCCAGTGCAGGAGTGAGAGGGGAAGATGATAAAGCTCTGCTTACTCTCACCCTGCCTGTGGCTATCATGATCAGTCCTTCTGGAAACAGACACTCAGTATCACAGCATTTGTGGGGTAGAATGGCCAGCCCGGGAGGGGTGAGGTCCATGCTGCTTACAGCCATTATCATCCTCTGCCACAGATGCCACAGTCCAAGGAACCCAGTGAGCAGAACACAGACTCATGCTGTTTCTGGAGATCATGGCTCACAGAACAGCTCCCATTCCTGCATCTCTCCCTCACCCCTGCAGCTGTTCCCCACCCCTGCAGCTCTCCCTCACTCCTGCAGTTCTCCCTCACTCCTGCAGCTCACCCTCACCCTTGCATCTCTCCCTCACCCCTGCAGCTGTTTCCCACCCCTGCAGCTCTCCCCTACCCCTGCAGCTCTCCCTCACCCCTGCAGCTCTCCCCTACCCCTGTAGCTCTCCCTCACCCCTGCAGTTTTCCCTCACCCCTGCAGCTCTTCCCCACCTCTGCAGCTCTTCCTCACCTCTGCAGCTCTCCCTCACCCCTGCAGCTCTCCCCCACCCCTGTAGCTCTCCCCCACCCCTGCAGCTCTTCCCCACCCCACCCTCAGACCATGCTTTTTTGCTGTCCATGAGTTGCTACCTTCTGCACTCAATGCTGTTCTTTAGTAAGCTTCTGGTGCATCGCCTCTGCCTCTGCTGAGAGGTGGGCTTTCTCACAGCAGGGTTTACTTACCCCACCCCCATCTTTATTTCCAAGTGAATATTTGGGGCACAGTGAATATTTGTTGCAAAAACTGAAATGATTCTAAATGCAACACAGTTGCATCAGGATCCTAGAACTGAGAAAGACAGCAGTGGCACCTGGGAACATTTAACTAAGGCCTTGTTTAGTTGCTTCCCAGTTGGTAACAGTGCCGTGCTCTGGTAAGATGCTGACGAGGGAGTGGGGCTGGAAGTTTAACTCCATCTCTGCAGTGCTTCTGTTTCAGAAGAGAAGGGACTCAACCCTTCAGCCTCGTTTTGGAGAATGAAGGAGAAAGGTGGTCTGTCTTGAGGCTGATGTAATGCTCTGCCTGGTCTGTTGCAGGAGCATCAGGAGAGTATTCTGGGTAATACCATGCAGAGTGTGATTGCGTTGCTCAACAACCTGGTTGCCTACAAAGACTCGAACATGCAGCTGCTGTATGAACAAGGTAAGCTGGGAGTTGAACCTGGACCCTCTGGAAGAGCAGCCATTGCTCTTAAGCACTTATTAATACTCATACTAATACTTGATCTCCAAAGTAAGTCTTAGCCATCAACTGACGTCATCAGCTGCAGTTTTGACATTTCAGTCCTGGGTGTTGGAGTTCTACTTTATGTGCAAGCTGTGCACTCAGCTGCTTCAGTATTCCTCCATCCTGAGACAATTATGCATTATCTTCTAGTAAGAAATATCAGCAAAGGCTGTGGGGCTTGGGTGCGTGACTGTGCAGTTCCTTGCTCGTGGACCTAGCTTCATCTGGTCCTTGTGGGCTGTATCCGAGTGAGGCAGCTTCAGATACAGTGGGAGGCAAAGGAACATACAGAGGAGAGAAACAATCTGAGCTTCGAGTTCCATGATAAAAGACTCATGAGTTGGAGTGGGGTGTGGCCTCTGGACTGTCCAGCCTGTGGTGGTGATGGTGACCCAGAATCCTTTGCTCCCTGCTACAACAACAGTAGAAGCAAGAGCATGATGAGTCCAGATCTCTTTAGGGAACTGAAGTGGGCTGGCTGTGAGTGTCACCGGGCCACAACCTGGGTGTTCGGGGACATGGAGGTCTGGCATTCCATGGAGCTTGAGGATCATCTGACCTCAAAGACCAGAGCAGTCCTGTCACTCAGTGCTCTTGTAGCTAACTAAGAATGACCTTGAACTCCTGACTCTCAACCCCCCACCACTCAGGGGCTGGCATTTGCCATGTACCAGTGGCACTGGATTGAAGTGTTAATGTGTAACTCAGTGGTTTGGGTATTTGTTTGTTTTATTAAACAATTTTATTTTTAAAATAGGGGTGAGATTAAAAAACAGAGTGAGACTGTTTGCTTCTTTCTGAAAAATATCAGAGTTATTAACATTTTGGAGCTGAGATTGGGCTCATCCTGCACCCTGACATTTCCCTAATGGATCTGAGTGCCAACCTGGCTTTCCCAGCAGAGCTGTCAGGGTGACAGATTTACACAGCACGGCACAGTGCCACAGACCAAAAAAAAACAAAGCAAAACAGAGCACCTCCAGAGAAGCATTTAAAGGAGCTAGCTCTCTTTGTCTTCGATGGCTCACAGTGTGTCAGGAATCAAAACACTGGTTTTTTTTTTGTCAAGTTTATATTAATCTGTCGAAATCAGCATTTATTCAAGAGACCAGAACATCACTTTGAGAGTTGTCTGTGCTATAAGAATAAAGAAGCCACATTTGACAGCCCTGTTAGACTCCTTGAAGAATAACTTGCAAAGCTGGGTGGCACATGCCTGTTATCCCAGCACTAAGGAGGCAAAGGCAGGGGCATCAAGAGTTATGGGCCGGCCCGAGCTACGTAAAGTGACCTCCCAGACGTCCTGGCTGCATGCTAAGTTCCAGTTCAGCCTGGGTTACATGAAACCATGTTTCAAAAAACAAACTCGCTAGACAAGTTGGCAAGCCTGTTACCTGGAGCTGCACTAAGCAGCATTGGGGACACTGCAGTGTTGGTTATGTGGCTTTGGCTATTCTAACCTGAAGCAATCCCCCTGCCTCAGCCTCTTTAGGACGAGGATTACAAATGTGGCCACCAGGCCTGGTTTTGGTCTCATGTTTAAGAACATTTATTTATTTTATTTCAAATTCTGTGTCCGTCTGTCTGTGTGTGAGGGTGTACACGCAAGTGCAGATGCCTTCAGACGTGAGGTATTGCCTGCTGTGGAGCTGGAGTAACGGGTGATTGTGAGCTGCCCGGTGTGTGTGCTAGGAACCAAACTCAGGCTAGAGCAGAGCATGCTCCAGCCACTGAGCTGCATCTCCAGCTCCTACTCTTGTTTCCGTAGTAACTGTCATGCACACGCTTTCCCTGGTGATGAAGCTGTAGCAGGCAGCTACATGCTTAGTAAAATCTGAGAAAAATCCCTGAGTGTTCTAAAACATGTTCTCTGGAAACGTCTACAAGTCTCAGTTATGCAGAGACTGGGTCAGTTAGAGTTTACCTGGTTAGTGCTCCTTAAACCTTCGCAAAAGCACTAACTATGGGACGGGTGCAGTGGGTCTGTGGATAAAGGGCTTCATCTGCACAGCCTCATGAGTGCGCACGCCTGACGCTGAGTACGGCTGACGCTGAGTACGCCTGACGCTGAGTACGGCTGATGCTGAGCTAATCCTGTCCTAAGCCCCCTGGCAGGGGACTGGCAGAGCAGCAAGGGCTGTAATGAAGACCCCTTCAGTCACGTGTATACCTGAGGTGTCTAATTAGTGTCTCTGGCTCTAGAATGGAGATGATGACATCACACCCACCCACCCATCTGGAGGGGGCTGGTGAAGGTGAAGCTGGCTAATGGGCATGAACCACTGGAGAAGGACCCAGAACACAGTAAAGCCACCAGAGATAGCAGTCACTTTCCATAAACTAGGCAGGTTCCCTGGGGGACTTCCCTGCCGTGCTTCACTCCTGGTGCATTTAGACACTTCCTGGACTCAGCCTTTCTGATACCCTGATGTCATAGGATGTGTGTGGAGTATGTGCCAGGCACCGCATAGCAAGGCTGTGCGCAAGGTTGGCAGGATTGAAGGTAAGATGATTTGTGAAGCAGTTAAGAGACAAATGCTTAAGAGCAGCCATGGTACCGGCCACTCCCCAGCTATCCATCCCAAGCCCCCGAATCCCAGGGCTCAGCCTCATCGCCCCCCCCCCCATTTTGCTGGTGGCACTGGGACAATGACATCCCGAGATCTCTCAGCCAGAACCTTCCCTGTCAGGAGGCTCCGGTGAGCTGTGCTTGTACTCTGTGTAGCTCACCCAGGTGACATGTGCAAGTGCACCAACGCTGGCACTACCTTGCCCCACACTGAAGCAGCCCTCCTCCCTTCTCTGTGTACCTACTGTATGTAGTGTAGGGCATTATGCATCTGAGAGTTTTGAGACCATCGAGATTGGTAATAGCTGACGTGTTCATTGCTTTGACCCTCCTGACCCAATTTTATCTGTGCCGTCATGGGACCCAGCTGGGATTTTATGTATCCATGTTTGGGAGCTAAAACATTGCATGCAGTGGCCTCAGCTCCCCTCCTTTCATCTTGTCTCTTTATTTTGAACCTGTCAATCAACAGACCACACGTTTCCTTCCTTTTTACTCGATGTCTGGCTTCCTCTGGCACCCACTTCCTCGGTGTTCAGTTGAGGATTCCCCAGGCCTCAGATGCTCTGGAATAGCAAAGCCCTTTTACCAGCTACCCAAAAGGGCTCCAGTAAGAGCCGTTTAGCAAGCTTCCTCCTCTCTCTCCAAACTTCTTTTAAGATTTGAGACAGGGTCTCACTGTGTAGCCCTGGATGTCCTGGAATGTGTCACTGTGTAGATCAGGCTGGTTTTGAACTCATAGAAATCCACCTGCCTCAGCCTCCTGAGTGCTGGAACTAAAGGGGCATGCCACGGTACCTTGCCCGGATTCAATTTTAAAACATGAATATTGGCGAGGAAAATACTCAGTAGAAAGTGAGTCTGAGATTCTGGTGGAAGCGTTCAGGCAGCTCTGCCTTCAGTGGGTGCTCAGGAGCTTCGGAGAGGCCTGTCCTGTAAAGCCGTCTTCCCTCAGAGAGCGCACATCCACACGCATTTGGAGAAGGGAGCATGGCCTGGCGGTTGGCATAGGTTTGAATCTGGGTCTGCAGCTTACTCCCTGAGATGCCAGGGCTCATCTCTTCTAGAGATAAGGGAGCCACTTCCAAGTGTTTGTTTTGAAAGTCAAATGATAATATATGTAAATTTCATGCATAATCACCAAAATTAGCATAAGCATTTAAGGTAAGTAGTAAAAGCCAATGAGCCCATCATCTTGACGTCTGACCATGTGAAGATCATGTGGAGGGACGGAAACTGCAGCTGAGTGACAGAAGAGACAGAAGAGTCCAGTTCTAATTGAGTTAGTCTTCACCAACCAGCACAGTGCCACCAGCGCTCCAGAGCCCCTGCTGTTAATAAGTGGAAAATGACTCATTTTCAAAATGGGTGACTGCAGGATTCTGAACAAAGGGACACTTCTCTTAGGGGGTGATAATTGAAGAGGAAGGCTTCATCAGGGGGGATCTAGGGCCCTGTGTAAAACGTGCTAATGGAGGCGAGGCCCAGAGGAGACCTGCAGACACTGCCCAGGAGGCAGAACTAAGCTGACAGCTGCACAGAGCACTCTGTCTGTCTGGTCAGAGCACTCTGTCTGTCTGGTCAGAGCACTCTGTCTGCACAGAGCACTCTGTCTGGCCTGATCACGGCTTATGGAGGACATGAACCACACTTGTGGTGGATTAGCACCACAGATGTGGCCTTCGCATCCACTTAGTGATAGTTTGTTTGGTAAACACTTCTGATCGGTGGTTGGCTTTCTTCTCCACTCTACCTGGTGCTTTCTGTCATGGCCTATCATTCCCCAGGGTCTTACAATTAATTCCTTGTCAACTGAAGAGTAACTGGAGAAGGTAATCCTTGTCTTATTCCAGCAGAGGAATGTCTGTCTTCACACCTTATATCTGAAGAGAAACTAGTGTCCATAATCTATAAAGAACATCTACAACTCAATGATGGGTAAGCGCAGGACCTATCACAAATGCAGAGAAGACTTGAATAGACATTCCCACCCCCACCCCCCAAGATAGAAGCACAAGTAATGGCATTTGCGGAGCCTGAGTGTCTCTTCTCCGTCCCCTCAGCATTCTCCCAGGCTTTTCTGAAGGAAAAACTAGTGTCGCTAGTGTGGGGGATCACTCGTCTCTTCATCAAGAGGGAGAGCGCCTAAGTGAATTACAGATGAAATGTTAGGAAGAAGCGCTGATGATAGCAAGGCCACCGTCCTGCGAGGAGCAGTGACCTGGGGACACAGTGTGAGGGGTTGGCCTCTGGGCTGCTGAGCTCCTGGACTGTGAGGCGCTGATTCATGCTCACATCATGTTTACTGAGCAGCCTCGCTGTCTCCAGATGAAGTGCAGGGGAGAAGTTAATGTGAAGAAATCAGGCTATTAGGATGTAAATCGTTTTGTGTGTAAGCGCTTTCCCCATGTGCAGCGCACATTCGCTTTTATTCCCTTCTGTCGAGGCTGCCACATTTGAGAGCTGAAGACAGAGATGTGGAAGGAGCAGGTTAGACTCACAGAAAAAGTGCCGGCATCTGCCTCTCCTCTTTCCTTTGATGGCTTCGGCGCTGCGAGCTCTCTGGTGCCTTCTCTTTTATATCCTTAGAGGGAAAACAAATCTCATGCAGGCCGCAGTTACTGCAGCCCGTTGCTACAGCATTCAGCAAGCGGGACATTAAAGCGAAGATGGTTATTAATGGGATTAAAACAGTAATAAAACTTTATGGAGGCATTTAACAACTCCTCCACACACCATGAAACAAGGCTAATCCTCACCCTTCACGGGTGAAGTGTGCTGTCTGTCTCAGGTCCACTGCTCTGACTGTAAGCTGAATGTCAAGAGACCACTCAGAGTTGAGACTTCCTCGTGTGCACTTTATTGTCAGTCCTTAGGTTCCTAAACACTTCTGAGGTGAGACCCCAGAGAGCAGTGATCCAGAGGAACATTTTAATAGAGTAGAGCACAGACCCCTTCCACTAGCAGATAGGAAACCAAGTACTGGCAGACAATGAGTCTTGGCCACCTGAGCACTGAACTGTGAACTGAATCGGGCTTCCTCTCTTACCTGTCTTAGTTCCTCACTAATAGTTGAGTGCACACAGACCATGTTTCACCACCCGATGGACACTTTCCCATAAGTGGGTATTTCTAGATCTTTCTTCCGGTATCTCCCTTCTTAGTCTGTTGCTCTGACCTGTGAGTTTCAGGGGATGGATTCTCCTGCCACGGCCTTCCCTTCACCAAGAGTGCCGGGGTTACAGATATTCACCAGTGTCCTAGCTTTTACCTGGGTTCAGGGGATTCGAACCCAGGTCCCCACCTTTGTGTGGCAGGTGTCCTGTCTTCTGGGTGCTTCCTTCACCTGGGAGCTACTGTCTTTGAATCAGAGCATTTGGAGTCACAGTAGTTCTGTCCTGTTGAAGCTCTTCCTTGCTCAGATGACCAAAGGTGGACAGTGGGGTCCAGACGCTCTCTCAGGACCCACAGCTCCCCCAGGAAAGCCTGAAGATGATCGGAGATGAGAGGCCTGGCCCAGGCCCCTTCTCTCCGGATGCTTGCACAGCCAGTCCTTAGGTGAGACCCAGTTTAGCCGAGGTGCCACTGGGCTCTCTCTCCCACCTCCCATCTGGCCTGGCATTTGCTTTAGATTTTGTGGCTTGAGCTGGGACAGTCGCTTCTTTGAAGGCTGATGTTAGTGACAACCCAGGTGCTTCCTATGTAGACACTCACTAGCTCTCAGTATGTTTGGAGATTAATAACATGCTTGAAAATGTATAGACCTGGCTAGTTTCTAGAAATGTCCCATGTATTCAGATAATAAAGTCCTACTAATCCACTATGAACTGAAGGTCCCTAAGAAAGCTGCTCCTACAGCAAAGCTTCCACAGACTGGCTGACAAGAGCGTCATGACTGCCAGGAGGGGAGTGTTGCTGACGGCTGTGGTTTGAACATGAAATGTCCCCAGCTCATGTGTTTGCACACTTGGTCCTGGTTGGTAATTCTCTGGGGAAAGGTTATATAACCATAGGCAGTAGAGCCTTGTTGGAGGATGTATATCATAAGGGCTGGACTTTGAGGCCTTGTAGTCTGGCCCTACTTCCTGTTCTTGCTCACTACTTCCTGTGTGTGGATGAACTATGATCAGTCTGCTTCCTGACTGCCGGGCCGGCCTCATGCTCCTGCAACCTTGCCTTCCCCGTTGCAAGGGACTGTGTCCCTCTGAAACTGTAAGCCAAGATAAACCATTTTCTCTGCTTAATTGCTTTTGGTTGGGGTATTTTATCACAGTAACAGAAATTAAATAGTATATAGATAAAGAGCCAAAATCATGTGAGCTTCCATTAGCCCCGTTTCTGGGGCATTACTTAGTTTTCTGGTTGTGATAGAATATCAGACAAAAGCAACAGAAGTGAGGCTCATAGCCCACAGTGTAAGGGTGCAGTCCGTCACAGCAGAAAGACGTGGAGCTGGCACATGAGGCGGCTGATCATGTGGCACCAGCACAAGACGGTGGTGCCAGGATCGGCTTACTCTCTCTTCCATTCACCACTGTGGGATGGGGCTGCCCATATGGGTCATTCCACCTTTGTTAAGTTGGTTAGAGAATCCCTCCCAGATGTGCCAGATCCTGGAAGCTGAGAGTTGAAGTATAACCATCACAGAGCCACTTGGCAGAGACTGGTGGTAAAGGCTTCAGAATGTGGTAGACATCAGAGATTCCCTGCTGCACTGTAACCTGCCTCCCTCATGACCACAGCCAGGTGTTTGGATAGGTGACAGTTTGTGACTTTCAGTTGCGGAGGAGCGTGTCACTGGGGCAACCCAAATGCATGGTCACCCATCTTCTGGTCAGGACAATCTGCACTGCTCCCCTTGAAGCAACAGTGTTTCGAGTTGAAGTTGAACCCCCTTCTTAGGGACTTCCTTAGTTCTGCCCTCCCATGGGCACTGTCAGCTGGAGACTCCATCTGGTGCTCTGATGTGTCCATGGTGCTGCGGGATACTTGAGCGCCTGTTTCCATGGTCGATTTCATAAATTACTCTGAAAAAGGGAGGATTTGTTATGTTTGAAGTTCATCCACAGGCAGGAACCCTTAGACTGACACAGTAAGCAGGTGGGCGCCACCAACTCAGCTCATCCCTTCCCATCCCATCTCCACAGAATGGCCACCAAGTGCTGCCTAGCAAAACCTGTTCAGGAGTAGAAGGCTTGATAAATGTTAGTGTTGGGGCTGGTAAGATGGCTCAGCAGTTAAGAGCTGAGCTGTTCTTCCAGAGTTACTGAGTTCAATTCCCAGCAACCACATGGTGGCTCACAATCATTTGTAATGGGATCTGATGCCCTCTCTTGGTGTATCTGAAGACAGCTATAATGTGTGTGTGTGTGTGTGTGTATGTTAGTGTTGGTGCAAGACCCTCCTGCAGCCTTTGCCTCAGGGATATCTGCACAATTCACTCTTCATGCATGGAAGATACTTCCACAGGGCCTAGGAGACAGGGGCAAGGCACCTCAGTGTCCATCTTTATCATAAACAACAAAGCAAGACTCTGTGAGGAAGTCAAGAATTCAAATAAAGTCTAGGGAGAGGAACAAGCTGAGGGAGAAAGGGCTTGGCAGGTTTAGCACCAAAGGTGAAAGCATGGTGGCCGGCAGGCAGGCAGGCTTGGCGCTGGGGCAATGGGTGAGAGCTTACATCTTATTTAGAAGATGCAGGCAGAGAGTGTAAGTTAGATAGAGCCTGGTGAAGGCTTTTGAAATCTCAAAGCCCACCCTCCCCATCCCTCAGTGGCACACCTCCAACAAGGCCACACCTTCTAATCCTTCTCAAACAGTTCCACTAGCTAGGGACCAAGCATTCAAACATAGGAGCCTGTGGAGCTATTTATTCTCTGCCAAACACTGCAGCCTTCCCACCTTAGTCAACCCAGTTAACTACACAATCCCTCACAGGCATGCTGGGAGGCTGAATGATCCCACACAGGCATGCCTGGAGATTTGTCCACTAGGGAAGTTAACACTCCTCCAACTTGACAGTAGAGAGGAAGAGGGAATTAATGCCAGGCCTCAGTCAGTGTCTGTGGACAGAAGTGTAGACTCACACTGTCCTGGGCGCTCAGGCACAGCCTCCTCTCTTCTCTGTCTGTGGGGAGACTTTGCCTTGACACTCAGCGCCAGACCAGGGAAGCCCAGCCCTAAGTGGGTGGTCAGTGTCCCCTGTGCTTGGCTAGTGCCCACAGACGGAGCTTCAGGACCTGTTCTGTGACTTGTGGGAACCTTTGGCTCCAGTCACAAATGCTAGCATCTCTTGAGGCCAGCTGTACTGACATCAGGCTGTCCGTGGAAATGTGGCTTTGGTTCTGCCACTGTGTTGGTTAGTGTGGGATCTGCACTCTGCATAGGCCCTGTGCTGCAGTATGGCTGGCCATGGGCTTGTGGCCCTGTGCTACATACAGTATGGCTGGCCATGGGCTTGCTTGCCGCTCCCAGGAGGCATCATATGTGCTCATTGTCTCCTTGTAGAGAGAAGAGGGAGGTAGCCATAAAATTGTTCTGTAGTGATTCAGGGACAGTGCCTCCCTGCTAAGTCCTAGTCTGGCCTCCCACAGTGACTGATCACAGGCTGGTGACTCAGGGTGTCAGTGCTAGGCCACTTTGGTTCCTGTGACTCAGTAGTATGACATGAAATCAAGAATGTGAAGGTTCTGGGTTTTCTCTTCTCAAGATTGCTCTGGCCCTTAGGGTCTTTGCACACCTGTGAATTTTAGGATTTCTTTCTAACTCTGTAAGGAAAGCCATTGGTATTTTGGTTGTGAGACTAAATGAGCTTCCTAGTGTGGATGTCAGAAACAGAACTGGGTTCTCTGCTAGAACAACAAGCTCTCCTAACCTCTGGGCCATCTCCAGCCCCAGGTGAGCTTTGTTCGTTGCTGGATTTGACTGGCTGACAGTCCATGGAGTGGATTTTTGTCCATGTTTGTCTAGACATGGTGCTGCAGCCTCTGTGTATCCACTGTTCCCTCCTCAGGGTTTGGTAGTGGTCATGATTGTCTCATGGGGTGTTGGTTTCAGGGAGGCGATTGTCCCATTGGATGGTCTGGGGGAGGACGGTGCTTCTTTCTTTACTTATTTGTTTATATTGATAATTAATATTGGCACAGACAACCTTGTCAATATCCCTCTTCCTCTGCCTTCAGGGCCCGTGTATCTCTATATGTGTGTTTGTGTGCGATGACACAAGCACCCAGTGTCTTTGTGGATTGTGTATGTGTGTGTGTGTGTGTGTGTGTGTGTGTGAGAGAGAGAGAGAGAGAGAGAGAGAGAGAGAGAGAGAGAGAGAGAGAGAGAGAGAGAACCCTGTACAGGTGCTGATGGAAGCCAAAAGAGAGCACCGGAACCTCTGAGTTGTAATTACAGTGGTTGTGAGCCACCATGTGAGTGTTGGGAACTGGGGTCTTCTGCAAAAGCAGCTTTTAACAAGTGAGCCATCTCCGCAGCTCAATGCTAGTTCATTTTAAATTACAACTTTTGATTAGACTGGAAATTACTAGACATAAAATGTTATCTCTAAATATATGTTTACGGTTTGCATTTCTAGACAAGTATAGCTCTGAGTCAATCTGGTGAATTCAAATATGGGGCAAAGTTAAATTGAGCATTTCTACAGGGAGATGATGGCTGTGTATTTCCCCTCTGAGAGCCATCATGCATAAGGAGGCGTGACTAGTTCTTCTCTGGTCACTGGAGGGCAGTGTGGAGGCTGGAGGGTGGGGGTGGGGGCGTGGAGTCTACAACTGTTGGGCTTAATCAGCAGTTGATCAGACACTGATGGGAAATGAGTTCAAAATATCTGTGCCAGTCAGGAGGCCTGAGCACTTCAGACTGGAAGCAGAACTGGCTCTTATTTCCACTTGCTCATCATTTACGTTTAGTTGTTGTGAGCTAACCAGTTCCAACCACTGATAGAGACTGGTCACAACTGGATAAATCAAAGGCCACTTCCTAACTGTGTATGCTGTCTGGAGAAGACTGGCAGCCTGTGGCTTGTGTGGTGGGAAGGTTGGTGTGGTTTGAGCAGGTGGGCCAGCATGATGAGATGTAGTGCTGTAAACAGGACCAGTGTTGAGGCCTCTCTTCTCGTGAGCACATTTCAGCATAAACACGGAGGACAGGAGGGAGGGAGAGGAAGAAAGGGGGCAACCATGCCATCCTGAAAGTGACAGGTGTACCCTAGCCATATGAGTGTTTCTGTCTTAATTAAAAATAAGTGGAATATTTCACACCCTTCATTTTCATGTTTTCATGGACTCATCCATGAATGTTTTTGCTATTGCTGAAAGCAAAAACAACGAAGCCACAGATCCCTTTGGTATTTCTAAGACTTTAAGGTCTACTGGGTATTTCTAATACAGATTCGTTTTCATTTCTAAAATTCAGACTCCACACAGTGAGTCTCTGTGTCCACTTAAGGATGTTGAAATATCAGATAATAATGACCAGGCTCACCTTTCTTCCAGAAAGCCATGAAGGTGTCTAAGTGGGATCCTACAGTTTTCTGTTTGTGTTTGCCAAGCTCCTTGTGCTTACCTTTTGTTTTGAGATGTGCGTGTGTGTGTGTGTGTGTGCGTGTGCGTGTGTGCGTGTGTGTGTGTGTGTGTGTGTGTGTGTGTGTCACTTTGGAAAGGTGCTAGAGAGATAGCTCAGCAGTTAAGATGGCCTTGGTCTTATAGATGAACTGAGTTTGGTTCCCAGTATCTATGTGGGTAGCTTACGACCACGTATAACTCCAGTACCAGAAATCAAACACCCTCTACTGGTTTCTGTGGGGACTGCATTCATGTGTGCCTACACACACACACACACCTCAAATCTTAAAAATAAACTTTGGCAAACAATTAGAATATTTTCCATCCCAACACTTTCCCATTCTCTGCTGAATCCCCAGTTATGATTCACATGATACAGATTTTATATATATATATATATATGCACACACACAGTTATGCACTTACATACATAATTGAGTCTCATTCAGCCAACCATGGCCTCTGTCTCCCAAGTTAACCTTTTCTTTTTTCGACTGAGTCACTTCTACAGCTCTATCTTCAGGTGTGCGAGCCCCACTCACAATCATTTCTAATCCTTTCTTCCCACCAGGAATGCATAATGCACCTTTTGTTTTAGAACATCCATGAATTTTTGCCTGAGGGCCTGATGTTAATTTGCTGTGACCAAGCCTTCTCCGTCTGTCCCCACACTGTCCTTGGCTACTTAGGAAAGCTACACCAGCTCTGTGCCTCCCCCTGCTCCCCACCCTCCCTTGGTTGCAGATTGCATCTCCTGTTCTTGGGGACTGTACTCACCTTGTGTCATAGGTGGCCACTGTGGGCCTGTGCTGCACATCTCAATTCTGTTCTGTAGACAGAATGCCAAATCTTCTTTAGCTGTCATTTAATTTATAGGAGGCTCAGCTTGTTTCTTTCAAGGCTTATTTTGAATTCCTGTTGTCTCACCTGGGTTAATAAGGAATGGCGTCTGGGTCTTAGTTAAACACTCAGGACTCCTTAGCGAGGCCGCCTCTACTCTGGGTTGTCAGACTTGTCTCCCCGCTGTGTGAGCCTGTCAGGCTTACAGGAGCCATCTCAGCACACCTCCCTCAGCTTCAAGCAGGGAGCATCAGAGAGCTCAGGCAGAGGGTTAGGGAGCCTGTGCAGACCTCTGAGTGGCTCCCCATTCCTCTACCTTTAATCCTTCACTTCCTGAGCTCCAGCTCCCCTCTCAGAGGAAGACACTCTGCTCAGGCCTGTCACCCTAGTCCTGTCCCGGAAAGTTCAACTATATCTGAAGCTGCGGTAGTGAGGGAGCTGCATTAAAGTTTCCCTCCCTGGGGTCAGAGCCCTGACAGGTTCCTGTCTCACGTTTGAGGAACCGTTGTCTCTGGTACTTGATCTAGAGGCTAGCATCATGTATGACAGAGGTCTGGTGTGTGGCAGGCATGTTTTTTACTAATTTTTTTTCTCTTTGTGAAAACACTCTTTTTTGCCACAGTCATAATGTTGCTCCCCTATCTATCATCCCTGTCCTTTGTCTGTCTGTCTGTTTTTCCTGCTGTCAGCTTCACAGACATTTACCTAACATGGGTGTTGGCTGTTGAGAGAGTGAAAGAAGCCGCTGCCCTTGCCCATCCAGGAGCACAGTCCTGCACCTCTTTTCCTAGGCCAGCTTCCTACTGATGAATACCTTCTGTGTTCTAAAGCCACGGACCTCATTATAGATCGCAGAAAGGACCTTACTTGGTTTGAATACATGTTCTACATTTAAAGGTGTGTTTGCTTCCATAGACATCCATGGGGAACTGCGGTCCAGCTGGGAAGACATCCTTGTCTGAGAGGATGGTGTCATTGACTTGGGAAATACACACAGATTCCCTTCAAGGGAAATGTTGATTGCAGAGGGGTGGGTTGAGTGGGCTGTGGTAGCATATGCTGGTGAGTCTATCCCTGCTGCTCTGAGGAGTGGGAACAGGCCACCTCGGTGTGATGGATGGCTGTGGGAGGCAGTGGCTATACACTGTGGCTGGAAGGGAGAGAGCCGAATTCAGGGCTGGGCTCATTCTTTTTTTTTTGTTTTGGTTTTTTTTTGTTTTTGTTTTTGTTTTTCAAGACAGGGTTTCTCTGTATAGCCCTGGCTGTCCTGGAACTCACTTTGTAGACCAGGCTGGCCTCGAACTCAGAAATCTGCCTGCCTCTGCCTCCCGAGTGCTGGGATCATAGGTGTGCGCCACCACACCCGGCTTCTGGGCTTATTCTTAAACCATGTGATTGTTGGCTTGATGCTCAGGCTATGGCTGTAGCAGAGGGTGGTGTGCTGTGGTGGTAAATGCAGTACTGTACCAGGAATGGGGATGCATAGCCCTCTGACCTACTGAGCTGTTTATAGGACTTGGCTCTGTGATTAGAGATTCACTTAATGACCATGAGGCAAGTGTGTTAGGTCATAGCAAATAAGGTCATCACTGCCCCTAAATACTCCCAGTCTTCTGAAGTCCCCATGGCTATCCCTCTGCTTCCAACCCAGGATGGTTTCCCCAGCCAGCTAGTACTAAAACTCAGAGAGGCCAGCAGAACATAGCCAGGTAGGGAGACTTCTCCTGCTAGAGGCCTTATCAACACAGCTTCCTTGGGAATCGCAGCCATGGACTGAAGCGTAAAGGTGAAAAGGAGCAGACTGTGTGCTTGGTCAGAATCAAGGGAGGGCGGTGGATCTTTTCTTCTTCCAGACAGGGCTGCCAAGCATCACACTGAGAGCCTTGCTCACACTGGGCAGGCGTCCCTCCACTGAGTCACCTGCATCACCCGAGATGGTGCTGTAAAACAGGCACCAAGGCTAAAAGGCACAGCTGGCAGAAAAGACAGAAGAGAGGGGAGGTGAAGGAGACTTATAGGGGAGGGGCTTCTTATGGAAGCAGGAGAGGTTGCAGGAGACAGGACTGAGGGGCAGAGCTGTGAGGAGAGGGCATGGGGCCCCTCCTGCCCAGAGGCCTCCAAGAAGGATGGGTGGGAGGCGCTATCTTGCAGCGCCATCTTCTTCACTTGTATCAGCTGTAGAAGCCAGCACTATGGAGTCCTGCAGGCAGCCGGGCAGCCCTCCTCCTGTATCTGCCTTTCAGTGCCAACCCTGAAACTTTCTTTTAAAAGTGGGACAAACCAGGAGAAAGTGTGAGCAGGTAGGAAGAATTTCTCTTGCTTTGGGGAATCAAACTAAAGCCTTGCAGTGAGCTAATTAAGCTTCCAGTCACAGATTTAGAAATTGCTTCAAGTTCTGTCAATCATTCCTTTTGATTTTTTGAAAGATGTAAAATATCTGTATGTTTTCTGATCACCCAAGCAATGCATATTCATTATAAAAATTTAAATAATGCAGAAGTACATGAAGGTAGAAGTGAGTCAGTCCTAGAGGTGATACTATGTATCCACAAGCACAGAGCTTGCCAAGTGAGTTCCTGCTAGAGGTGACCCACACAAGCTCACCAAGCAGCCTGAGGGCGTGAAGAAGTAGGACTAAGGAGGACTGAGCAAACTTGGCTGGCTCAGGTCCCACTTGAGCCCTCTGCGAAGTCGGCTTCTCAGCATGGTGGGAATAAGGGCTGGCTGACCGGAGCAGATCATGTCTGTGCCTAGATAACATGTGTAAAGCACAGGGCTTATGACATGTCTGGTTATGAAAGTCACGCTCTGTGCTTGACAGGAAGTTGCTGAAAAGGCCAGGGAGACTGTTCTTGGTGCCTTGTCCTCTGCTGCTTTTTCCCATGTAGGGTGCCAGAGAAGTGTCTCTTGGTGAGTCTAGGCTGGTTCGCTGGTTGGTTGGTTGGCTGGTTGGTTGGTTGGTTAGTTGGCTGGTTGGTTGGTTGGTTGGCTGGTTGGTTGGTTGGTTGGTTGGTTGGTTGGTTGTTGGTTGGTTGGCTGGTTGGCTGGTTGGTTGTTTGGTTGTTGTTTAATTTCTTAAAGCGATTTCCAGTCTCTTCCCGAGTAAGTTTCTTTGCTCGTCCCTTGAGCACTCTCCATGGAATGGTCCTTCCTGATCCTGTCCTTTCCTTAAGAGTAGCCCAGCTGTATTTTCCTTGATGGTTTGTAAGGGCTCTGGTGTTTGGGGATATGAACACGCGTCACATACACATGAGTTACTCTTCTCACCTCTTGAAATGTCGTCATCTGAAACGTCCTTGTCAAGTCTGCTCTGTGTTTTTGCACTTGCTGTGGGCTCCCCACCCAAGGGCTTGGTGCTTTCTGTCTAAGGCTTCTGTCAGGTTGGGCTGTTTCCAAGAGTTGTATGCGAGCTGCTGAGACTTACCCGAGGTGATTTTTTTTTTTTTTAAGTGATCAAGTAGTTCCACAGCATTGTTAGTTCCTAAAAGGGCTTAAAATCCATCTGTTGATGTCCTTGCTTGTGCACTAACTCACCTTTGTGTGCCTGTCCCCTGCTGTAGCTTTTCACGCCCATGTCTTATCACGGGCTTATCACGGCATTTTAATTATCATCCCCTGCAAGACTTTCATGGGGGGTGACTTGAGCTATCATTTTGCACTTAATGTTTCAAGCAAACCTTAAAGCCTGTTTGATAAGTCCCTAAAAATCCCAGTAAGTTTTGAGCCCTGTAATAATTTTATAGGCATTGGATTTGGTTTTATCTACATTTCCCATCGAAACTTGTCTGCCTTTAGTCAAGGCTGTTGATTCAACCCTCATCTGCCTTTTTTGTGATACATCTGATGTTTTCTTACACCATTCTGTGTTTCTCCTCAAATGCACTCCTGAGACATTGATTGGGGATACATGTCACTAGGCCATGACAGGGGTTTTCAGGTTGTGTGTGAAGCTTTATACACTGACTGATAATGGACATTTCTTGAAGACTCACCTTACCCATAACTAGTGATAAGTTACTGTTTTTGTTTCTGACACTTTCAGCTTATTTGCTGCCTGACTATCTTGGTCATCCCAGACAGAATCGAGAAATGCAGTCAGGACTGTGGGCCTCTTTCTTACTTCTGGCTTCTGGGGATTAGATGTGCCTCTAGAGTTCCCCCAAGAGGGGTCCATGCAGAGTCCATGCAAGATTGTGTGCACAAGACATGCACAGATCGGAGCACACAGAACTGTGACCCATAGCTTCTGCTCTGCTGTCCCAGGAAGCCAGACCTCCTCACAGTCACCCAAGTCAGTCAGGACATGACCCGTGACTGCCAGACTCTCTTGTTTCAGCCTCAGGGTTCAAACTCAGGCCAGCTATGGGGAGGCCAGACGTGTGTGGGACCCTAGCTAGAAGGAAGCTACCCTGTGTTCTCTAGCTCCCTCATACCCCCATCCTTAGTGAGGTATCTCAGGCCTCTCTGACTCTGCCTTTATGGCCCTGCAGCCTCTGGCTGCCCTGAGACTTGGCTTCCTCACTACAGCAAGCTCTCGTGCTGCCTCTGCAAGTTCTCCTCAGGTGACCTTGGTTTGTTCTAATGCAGCCACTAACTGCTGTGGTCAATAACACTTTGCTAATGAACAGCTATGAATTTCTGGACTGCTCAGGCCCAGAGTCACATTAGAGTGTCAGGACTCAGCACCTGCTGGGAGGCGGGGCTGTGCAAGCCCTGGGCACTGCTGGTGCTCCTGCTATGCAGCCCTGGTGCTCCTGCTATGCAGCCCTTGTGGCTGAGTAGGAGGACAGATGCTCCTCGATTAACTGAGCAGCTTGCTGCTGTGTTGGGCTCTTGTTGGGCTCAGGGATGGGGACTCCAGGAGATTGAGAAATAGAGAGGTTACTTCAGGGCCTCGTGTCCTGCAGCAGTGGAAAGGTGGGCTCTAGAGGTCAGGAGTCACCAGAGCCCCACACCAACTCTTCTGCTTTCTGTCATGTGTCCCCATTTCTGGTTATTTCTGTGGTGTCACTGGTTCATTTAGGTGTAAGTGAAGATATAGAAGTTTCTTCATGACTTGAATTGATTTTTATTGTAGCTTCAGATTCTTCAGAAATTTGATATGTCAAGGCTGCCTGTCAGTTTTTTCCTAAATAAAATTTCTCCACAAAACAACAACAACACCCAAATGTTGTGCATTCGCCACCGAGTGTCTCACTGCAGAGTCTGATGATGCTCTGCAGATGCTGCCAGCTGGAGTGGTTCCTGCTGTGAGTGGCACCAGTTAATTAACTGTTGCTTTCGATGTCACCGAAGTGACAACTGCTGTGAGATTACAGACTACAGAGGCAAAACTAAGACCTGCAAATTGTGACTCCAAAACAAGCTTGTTTCACTGTGTGTGTGTCTGTCTGTGTGTTCCTGTATATGCTTGTGTCTATGTGTGTGTGTCTGTACATGTGTGTGTCTGTGTGTGCGTGTGCGTGTGTGTGTGTGTGTGTGCGCGCGCGCGCACATGCGCGCACGCGTGTCTCACTTGGAGACCAGAAGAGGGCCTAGAGCTAGAGTTACATGTAATTGTGAGCAGACATGTGAGTGATGAGAGCTAATTTTGGGTCTTCTAGAAGAGCCACGTGTGCTTTTAATTGCTAGCCTCAATTTTATTTCAAATGTTATCATAGAGTGATGGAAGAGATTGAGCATCATACATATTCAAATAACACATATTATTTCAGACTTTGGACTTACAGGGCACCTCTGTTTCCCTCTTTCTGTTTCCAGTTGCTTTAGTCACAGGAAAACAGCTGACAGGGGGTGGGGCCTCATGGCCCTTTTTCGGCATCAGTTTGTCATCTGTGAAGTCGGCATCAGTTTGTCATCAGTGACGTGGCTGCTGGGACGTGGGTCAGCTGTTGGCTGAGGCTCTGAGGGCAGCGATGGGGAGAACCCTATAGACCTTCGGTGGCACAGTTCCCTCGAGCTGGGATAGCATGGTGACTAGCTTTAGGTATGGGTGGACATTGACTGTAATTGATAGTCAAAGTTTAATGTCCATTTATATTGAAAATGTATGGAAATACTGTTCTGTGTAGACTGCTGACAGGTTCAGAAACAGCAGTTCATAAGAGTTTCTTCCCTCTGCTCAAGTGCATAGGGCTGTTATTTGGGTTTTTGTTGCTCTCCTCAGCCCCTTGTGTTGAAGGCTTTGTCCCAGGCTGTGGCACTGTTGAGAAACGGTAGGGCCTTAGCTATGAATCCATCCGTGGACTGACTTGGGTATTCACAGCCCTCACAACTCAGTCACCTCTCAGGGCCCAGCTTCTGAATAATGCTACGTGCACACCAAGGCAGCAAGGGCTTTTCTTACACACCACCTAATATTGTTATGGTGACCGTGGTAACACAAGGAGTGTGGAAAGCAACCCAGTGGGTTGTTCTTTTGTGCTTCTGCAGGCCAGAAGTCTGAAGTTTTGGGCAGGCTCCCTTCCTTCTAGAGGCTGGGTCCTAGGCCTTGTGAGAACAAGCTGGGAAATTTCTGGCAGCCCCAGGTCTGGTGAACTGTGATCCATTCTTGCCAAACTCCAGCATTTTCTTTTGCAGGTCACACACACCCACGGCATAAATGTCTCAGGAGACACTGGGTTCACCTGGGTCACCCAGGATACTGCCCCATGCTGTGTTGATTAATTCCATGGTGTCAGCAGAACCCTGCCGTCTTATGGAGTCAGTTCACAGGTCAGGACAGGTGTGGGATGAGACTGTTAACCCCGGTGAAATGTAGACTGGAGTTCACGTGGTGCCATTGCTCGTTTGCAGAAAGAACAACTTCCCCACACCGAGTCGTACACTCCAGCCACCTCTTCCTGCAGAGGCAGATGTTAATAAGCCTCAAGAGAGAGAACCCTCCCTGCAGGCGGCCTCTGTTTGGATGGGGTCACATTTGAATTTAGAGCTGTGTTCACACGGAACGGCAAAGTGCTTCTTCCATAGGCTCAAACGTTCATGCTCTGAATCTGCTTTCCTCTCCAGCAGATCACAACAGAGTAAGGAACTACTGTGACCGGAGCGGAGACAGCTCATGCACATTAATATTCCCAGAACACAGAACACTTGGAAATGACCTGTGAGGAGAGCTCCTTGAGGGGTTTGCTCATAATTAACACAAAATTATTCTCAAAGTATCTTGATGAATTGGTTATAATGAATGCAGAATTATTCCAGGGTTCTTTGACTTAATGAAGTTTGGTTTCTTTTAGATATTTTAGGATGGAGCATTAAGCTGTTATGATTGGGACTGGAGAGAAGGCTCAGTGGGTAAGAGCCCTGGCTGCTCTTGCAGAGGGCCTGGGTCAATTCCCAGAACACAAGGTGACTTACTACTACTCATAACTTCAGTCCCAGGTCATCTGAAGCCAGGGCATTACAAGCACATGATGCACATGACTACATGCAAGTAAAACTCCCCACGTATAAAAATGTAAAAATGAAAATAAAAAATAATAGTTATGCTAGCCCATAACCTGAAGGCTAGAGAATGCTAAGCTGCTTTTGAAATGTCTTCACAGAGCAACCTGGGGGGAGAGAGAGAGAGAGAGAGAGAGAATGAGAATGAGTATATATGTGCATGTATGTGTATGTATATGTATGTATGTGTGTCTGTATATGTGTGTATATATGTTTATATATTTTTTATGAAGCTTCTTGGCAGTTATACCTGGCTTTGCCACAGAGCTACAACCCTGAATGAAGCCTGTGTAGTTTAGATAAAATTTATCTAAATTTTGTTCATCTTTAGTGATAAAATTGTTGCCTTTGCATTTGTCAGGGAAACTTGATGTGTATCCTGGGGGCAGTAGCTTACACTGTGTGGAAGAGACCTGAAGCTTCTGAGGCCCCCCCCCAGCCAATGATCTGGGGGCGCAGGACAAGTATGTTGTGGGTCCAGTAGAACGGGCCCTCAAGGCTTTCTGTGCTTCTTACCAGATGCTCCAACGTGGGTAAGATTGTTCAAGATTGACTTTCTTCATTAAGAACATGGTGGGCCTGAATTACACTGGTTTCTGCTGTCCTATCCATGATTAACATTGGCAAGATTATTGCCTCATGCTGCTTCTGACTCAGTCATATTAACTTGTAGAATAGTGCTAAATGTAGTAATGGTGAAATATCAAAATAGTGTGCACAGAAGCAAAGTGTGAAGTGTTTGCACCCACTATGTCGCACTAAGGGTTGGTGGTGCGTCTGTTAGGTGCAGCCATCTAAGTAGGCCAAACCCACAGGTCATAAATTTCTCTACATTGTAATTGATTGCATTGTTTAAATGCATGAGACAAATTTGCTTGTGTTATCTCCTGGAAATGCCCAATTGTCCATTGCCCTTGAGAGACTTGGCTTCTGAATCCATCCTGATCCCCAATTGGTTGGACTGAAGAGCCTGACTTCTAGCAGCTTGTATGTAGCTTGTATGTAGCATGTTTTGCTTGGTCAAGCCTACTTGTGTGGATGTGTGTTTCTGAGCATGGTTTAGGGGAGCTTTGCCTTAAGAGACACCATAGTGTGAGCTCGTATGTGCAGCTGGCCTGCTATAGCCTGAGGATATTGCCGCCTGGTATTCATCCCCACCTCTGGCTCTTAGAGTCTTTCCACCCCCACCCCCTTCTACAATGATCCCTGAATTCTAGGAGAGGTGGTACAGATGCCCCACTTGGAGCTGAGCATTCCAACATCTCTTGTTCTCTGCGCTGTGACCAATTGTGGGTCTCTATGGTGATCGGCATCCACTGCAAAAGGAAGTCTCTCCAATGAGAGCCGAGAGACAAGAAGAGACATTGTGATAGCGTGCACAGCAGGCTCAAACCAGACCATATCTCATGATGGGGAGGAGCGATGGGCACAGAACTCACCCCTATGCCCAGCCAAGAAGCAATTGGCATGGTGGAAGGCCACATGTCCAGGAGTGTATGAACAGCAGCACACATTGGGCTTGATCAGTTAAAACAAAAAGACACAAAGTTGGGTGGGCAAGAAATGGGGGGCAGCAGGGGCTGAAGAGGGGAGCAGTGACCATGACCAAAACACAGTGTATGACGTTCTCAAAGAACTTAACAAAAAAAAAAAAAAGAAAAAGAAAAAAAAAGAAAAACATCTTGGCCCATTCCAGGCTCCTGAGCAGACACTGAGGGTTTGAGGCTTGGAAACCTTCATTTTAAGCGACTTTCCCAAATAAACATCGTAAATACCTAGCATAGCTTGTGCCACACTGAGTCCCAGAGCTCCTGCCAGCTCACCATCATTATTTTTATAGCCTCATCACAAATACTTTTCCTTTTTCTACCGTCAGGACTCGTTGGTCATGTCTGTAACATGTTCACAGAAACTGCCACTCTGTGCTTGGACAGGGACAATAAAACCAACACAGAGCCAGCGTCCACACTGCTGGCCTCTCTGCTCGACATCCTGCTGGGCATGCTGACCTACACTTCCCGGATCGTCCGGCAGGCTTTGCAGGTGAGTGGCTGCCTCTCTGGTCTCTGCTCTGTAATACTCAGCTAACGTGGCTGTGGTGTTTTCAAGGGATGTACGCTATGGATGCAGCCTGCCCAAGTCATGTGAGGTGGGGGCATGATCAAGGAGAGCTGGGTAATTGAGTCGCAGAATCTTCTGGGAGGGCAGGAAAGGCTTGTTGGGCATCGCCTGGGAAACCACTTGTGTGAGGACAGGTTTTGCCTTGCTTACATATGGAGTTGGCCAGGTAGTGAGCAGCAGGAAGCTGAGCATGCTGGGGGCAATGGATGGGTACACCCATGTATGTATGTGTACATACATACACATTCATCAGGAAGCTGAGCATGCTGGGAATGACAACCTGGATGGTTATGCACATGTTACATATGTGTCTGAATCTGTAGTGGTTATTTCATTCTTCTCACAGAATGCCTGGTGAAAAGCAGCTTTTGGCAGTGTTTATTTTAGCTTTCAGTTAGAAGGATACAGTCTGTCGAAGTGGGTAGGCTTTGGGGCAGGAGTGTGAGGGGATGACTGTCCCCATTACGTCAGCAGGAAGGTGACAGATGGATATAAATACCAGCACCCATCTGTCTCTTCTTTGTTCAGTGTTGACTCCCAGCTCATGAGATACCTTGCTGTCCAAGGCAATTATAAGTCATCAAGTTGTCAAGGAAGGTTAACTACCACAGATGTGTCTGTCTGTCTGTCTCTGCATATACTCTACTTACATTCACTCACTTGCTTCCCTTTATATCTGATGATAAATATTCAGTACTGTGAAATGAGTCTGGGGTCTGTACTGTGTTCTCACAGCCGCAGGCAGGTGCAGATCAGCCACGGATATGACCCGTGTTTTGTACTGTGCTCTGTGACAGGGAGGGGTAGTTTTGCTAGGTGTTTCTGTGTGATAGGCGCCTCCCCAGGCCCGTTTTATTTGATGCTCACTGACCACATGAGTCACATGATACTTAGATCAGGAGAATGCCACATGCCAAGGTCAGGTCACTGTCACGTTTAGAGTCTTGTTGAGATGACCGAGTCGTGTATCAGGTGGTCCCTCTCGGCTGCGATGGGTGCAGTGTCTTGGCGGTGCGGTGCCGCGTCTCTCCTGCCCCACCCCATAAGTCCCTCTTTCGACAACACTGTTCTCTCTGCTGCTTCACCGTTCTGGCTTTGTGACGTTCTTTAGGATGTAGCCTCTGGCCGCTCCAAGTACCCTCATGGCCAGTCTGTGGATCACGCATAAAGGCTGTAGATTAAAGAAAAAGATCGGGAGTTTACAAACTCCAAGACAGGAGAGAAACTCTCTAATTCCAGGTGATTAAGTAGATGAGAAACCAGGACTTTAAAAACTAAAGCTCCTAACTCAAACTGCTAATTCTCCCCAGACGACCTGCACTCCAGCGCGCCATTGCTTGGTCTGTCCTTCCGTGGCCTTCGACCCCATGGCACTCACTGTCATCTGTCTCAGTACTGACAGTCTGAGCCAGGAGTTGCTTTCCAAGGTGGCTGCTGCCTTTGATCTCCATCTGCAGAAGTGCAGCCTCCAGGCTGAGTTAGAGGAAGGAGCTAGGAAAAGAAGCAGGGTGCTCTTGAGAGACTGTCCATTTCCTGCTTGGATGTCTGCACACTTGAGAGTCGCCTCTACTGCTTTTAAAACCCTCCACACGAGGGCTGTGCAGAAGCCCGTGTCTGCATCTGATGGGGCCTCTTTAAGGGGCCAGTGGAAGGACATCAGTGAAGGTTAGAGTCACAGTCAGAAACAGAACAGCTTTGCTTCCTAGGGAGGACAGAGATGAGCCCACAGCAGGAGTGGGGGTGAGCTGGTGAGGGAGGGGGGAGGTAGCAGCAGCTGGAATCTCAGTGCAGGAGTGGGGGTGAGCAGGTGGGGGTGGGTAACAGCAGCTGGAATCTCAGTGCAGGAGTGGGGGTGAGCGGGTGGGGGTGGGTAACAGCAGCTGGAATCTCCAGCAGAAGTTCTGCTCCCAGCCCCACAATCCTGTCATTCAGAATCAGCCCCAGCTCATCTCCCCAAGCGTGGGGTGTGAGAGATCGGGAGGCACAGAGAATTCATGGGTACAGTGAGAGACTGGGGGATCCCACCTTTGCCTCTGTGACTCTGAGCCAGTTCCCCCAGCTGTCTGCCTGCTGGGTTTCTCATCCTTGAGGCAGCTTTGGTAATTCTGTGAAGGACTGCTGTGAAATCTAAAAGAGAGAATAGAGCATATACATACCACTGTCATGGATAAGCCCAGCCCTCCGTCGCCTGGTCCCGGCAGTCACCAGTGGTCACTGCATGGATCATGGACACCATTGCAGAGGGAAGCACCCACCACCTTGTTGGTAGGCGGCGTTGCTGACTAAACCAGCCCCTGGGAAGCCAGTGCACCGTGGTGCTGCGTTGATGGACTTAGGATCCCAGTGTAGACTGAGTGAACCACAGGCTCCCATACTCTGTGTGTTAATCACTATCTACTGTAAGAAGTAGATTCTCCGATGAGGCTTCAGAGATGCACTGACTTGTGGATACAAGAGTTGTCAGGACTTGTTTCATACTGATAGCAGTAATGGGTCCTTCATCCCTGCCTCCAGGGCTCAGGAAGCATTAAGGTCTAAGAGGCAAAGGCAGAGGTTGAATTCAGGAGACTGTCTTCCAGACACAGCAGGACAGACGCTCTCAGGAACTCACAGTGATGGTGACAGCATGCAAAACCTATACAACCAAGGCAGACAAAAATCCCAGCATGGAGAGGGTGTGGTCATGAGTCCCACCTCCAGCTGAGAGGTATTGGCAAGCGATAACTGTGTGGAGAGTCAGCTTTTCCTTAAGAGCTGCCTTCCTGGCAGGTCAACTACTATCCAGGACCAGGCCCCACTCCTGAGAGAATTTGTATAGAATAAATTGGATGGGTTTTTTAAAAAAAGAGAGAGCACGAAAGAGCATGAGGCTGGGTGGGTAGGGAGGTATGGGAGTGGATAGGGTGGTGGGCAGCTGTGGGGGAAGGGTGGGTGTGATCAAAGCGTAGAGTGTAACATTCTCGAAGCATTGATACATTTGTTTATTTTAAAGAAGGGAGCTAGTTTTCAGGGACTGTCCAGGTTAGTCAGGGAAGGTTGTCAGCTGCAGATGCTCACGCTCATCTTCTTCACATGGGCATGCCATGATCTGGGGGCAGGGAACTCTCAGGTGGATAACGGGAGGGGTTCTGAATCCAGTTTTGAGATTGGGCCAGACTTCTGGGAAGCCGGGTCTTCAGAAGCACAATCCTGTTTACCGGACTTCCCAGTTAGGGCCCTGTCTCTCAGTGCTGAGATGGTGAAGAAAGCTTGCTACAGCGTTAGGTCGGACCCTGTGGACTTGTGTCAGTATTGTCTACACACTGAACTGTTCTTGGTGGGGCTGTCCCCTGTGCTTGCGGTGCATGGTAGACTTTCTCACCTTTGGTCTTCAGGGTCTTCCCTTGTGGCTCTTCTCCATGAGTCACCTTCTGGCTACATCTTGAACTTGTGTGAAGTTTTTTTACATCATCCCGTCTGAGTCTTTCGAGAACAGCAATAGGCCATCATTCCCTGTTGGCATGACTTTCTGACTCTAAGAGAGACATGCTAGACCTTCAAGCTCCACTCCAGGGTGCATCTGCATCCTCATCTGCCCCCTCTCTGCCTGCCCAGCTCCAAGCACCTTCATCCTGCTTTCTTCCCCACCTCCTCAGTGCTGGGGTAACACTAAGATCTTGGGTGTCTTAAGCAAGGGCTCCACCACAGGGCTATATCTTCAGCCTTAAAATATGTCTAGTCACATGGTACTAGCATGTCTGTCCCACTCACTATCTGTGGAACCTTTCTGGGGTGCTGGGATTTGAACCTGGGGCCTCATACATGCAAGGCATGTTATATGAGTACATTTGAAATGCATTCTGGGCAGACCTCAGCGTATCTGACAGTCTTCTTGCTGCCTCTCCTTCTACACAGATGCCTCACGTCTGCTCCCTTGGCACACCTCTGAGGAGTGGCCGATGCCATGCACAAGACACAGGTGGCGAGGCTGGAAGTGATAGCTTTATATTCAGTGTTAGGCTTTTTTATACTGAGAAACTACATATGTGTGTGTGTGTGTGTGTGTGTGTGTGTGTGTTTTAATTCTGTTTTAGATCATGTCATATGGCCGTTCACTGTCAAATGTGGCTCATAAGTTGACGTTCCCAGATTGAGGGACTATCCTGTATATATTTCTCAAAGAGTCCTCTGAGTCCCATGCTCATATATCTAGCAGTTTGCTTAGTGTGACCACCAGATGCCCTGGAACTTAATGCTGAACAAACCATTTGTCCCCTAAGACCATTCCCCCACCACAAATCATGCCAGCCTCTCCCTGCAGCCAGCCATGCCTGTCCCTGCAGCCAGCCATGCCTGTCCCTGTAGCCAGCCATGCATCTCCCTGCAGCCAGTCATGCATCTCCCTGCAGCCAGCCATGCCCGTCCCTTCCTGCTGCACAAACGAGGAACCTGTAAGTCTTGTTTTCTTCCTTTTTATTTCTTCACCCAGTCTGCCACCAAGCGATGTGGAATTCTACCTCAGGTGTCTAGCAAATGTAATTACTTTTCTCCAAACCTGACCAGGCTTCTGTCACCTCTTGCCTGGAATACAGCACCTGGGCTGGTCTAAGACACTGGGTGGTAAGAAAGGGTCAAGTTATAGCCCAGCAGTGACAAGGGATACTGTCTTCTTAGGAAAGAGTCCGTGGGTCAGAGGCAGAGGTGGAAGACTTGGTTGGAAGGACAGTGCCTGTGTCATGCAGGGACAGGAGCTCCAGAGTAGCCTGGGGGCCACAGAGCTGGGCGTCCAGAGGCCAACCTAGAGAGCGAGATGCTGAGGTGGGGCAGAGGCAGTTCTGGGCCTCCGCAGTTTCTCTGAGCCTCTCAGGCGGCCGCCACATCCACGCAAAATCTCTCACTATACAAGGCTTCCATTACAGACTGGGTGAGTCCTTGCTCTGAGTTTTTAATGTGTTCCTCTCTTAATAAGCTGCCAAGTTATGCAAAGTTGAGGTCTCCGGAGTCCCTGACGCTGTAGAGAGGTGGCACATAGCTGCCACGGCAGGGTCTAGGCATTACCTGATGACCCACCAGGTGTCCTGAGGGCAAGTGTTCTGTGGCCTCACCTGCCAGCTCAGAAGCCTTAGCTCAGAAGCGCTGGCCCCACCGGCCCTGCTGCAGCCCACATCCTAATCTGCAAGCCTGACTTAGCCTTAGCAGGAAGCATCAGCACAGGCTCCAGGATGATGCGTTAATGTTTAATGTGCCAAGGCTGCTTCTCCACATCAGGCCGGGGATCAACAGCCAAGATGCAGAGAGACCCAGGTCTCCAGGAGAAAACTGCTTTTCCTAGAAAGGTAGATGGGGAGGAGGCAGAGGGGAGCAGGCTAATAGTTGCTGTTCTTCCCCTCAGCCAGGAAAGGTGTCGGATTCTCAACGAAGTCCTCTGTTCCAATAGTAGCAGTAAGAGAAGCAGGCAGGTGAAATTCCATTTGTAGGCCTGAAGTGTCGGGGGGAGTCTTGGCTTTCTATGGACGGACCCTGGAGTCCAAGTTCATGATCTAGGGCAGAAAGGCCTGCTCTGCAAGGTCAGGCTGAGGTCATGTTCTAAAAGCAAAGACAGAGAAGCATCTGAACAGACTGTGCACATTCTAAAACTAAGGTAATATCAGAACCTGTTCTGAATATAAAGCTATGGTTAAAAAACAAAAAACAAAAACCCTCGCAATTAGTTCTGTGAAGGCCCACGGGGTACATCAGATCAGAAGGACTTGTCCCTTACCCTGGTACAGTTCAAGCCTATGCATAGTGGCTAAAGTTCTCAGGTTCACAGGATCGGGACTGACCTGGAAGACAAGCCTCTAGGCGAAGCTGGGAGGAGTTACCTCAACTATGTTAACTGAGTTGGGGAGACCAGTCTTGACTGGGCAGGACCTTCTGTGGGCAGAGATCCCACACTAGAAATGAAGCAAGCCAGCTGAACACATGTGCACTCGTGGCTCTCTGCCTCCAGACCTTGGATGCAGAGCTACAGGCTGCTTCAGGCTCCCCCCAAGCCCCTACCCACTGTCTGTCTGGACTTCCCTGCCTCAGGAGATGGTACCCTCAAACTCTGAGCCAGAATAAAGGCCCTTCTTCTTCAGCTGCTCTTCGCAGGGTAATTTAATCATAGCAACAGGAAGGTAACCCAGACCGAGTCTCAAGGAGTGCAGAGCCATCCCTGGAGCCTGGTCATGTAGCATGGGATGGGCAGATGCTCTGGGCGGGCGTTACTCGAGCATGTGGTTGCCATTGGAGATCCAACTGGGAGTGTGGCAGTGTGCACAGAGACACGGTGTGTGTGTGTGTGTGTGTGTGTGTGTGTGTGTATGTGTAGTGTGAACTGGGAGTGTGGCAGTGTGCACAGAGACAT
>NC_034599.1:113904323-113938576 GCF_900095145.1 Mus pahari | reverse complement strand
GTGTGGCAGTGTGCACAGAGACATGGTGTGTCTGTGTGTGTGAGTAGTGTGAACTGCAAGTGTGGCAGTGTGCACAGAGACATGGTGTGTGTGTGTGTGTGTGTGTGTGTGTGTGTGTGAGTAGTGTGAACTGCGAGTGTGGCAGTGTGCACAGAGACACGGTGTGTGTGTGTGTGTGTGTGATAGTGGTGTGAACTCAGAGTGTGGTGGTGTGCACAGAGACACCCAGGGGGATGAGTGATGTGACTTGGTGTTGAATAGCCTTGATTTGACCTCTGGTCCAGTTACTTATCATGTGACTTTAGATAACCAAATTAAAGTTTCCTTTCATCCTCTCCCCCAATGTTTTTGGTGTGTGTGTGTGTATGTGTGTATGTATGAGTGTATGGTATATGGCATGCATGCATTCAGGTGCACTCAGAGGCCAGAGCAAGTGGTCAGGTGTCTCACTCCTTCACTCTCTGCTTCCTTCCCTGAGGCAGGGCCTTTCAGTAAACCTGAGCTAAGATGGAGGCCAGTGAGCTTCAGAGAGTCTCCTACCTCCTCCCACACAGCCTTGTCTGGCTTTTCATTTGAGTCCAGGAAATCTGAATTTAGGTTCCTTATTTTAAGTAACAAACACTGTAGCCCACTGAGCCATCTCTCTGGCTGTCACCCACAGTAAGAGTCTCTACACTTCAGTTTTCTCACTTGAAAAGTAGGGCCAGAAGTCTGGAGATAGGGCGCTCACCCAGTGCAGGAAAGATGGGGCGCTCACCCACTGCAGGCTATAGAATGTGTGAGCTTTGAATAGGAAATGTCCCCCATTGGGTGTGTGGTTTTGGTTTTGAACATGTGCTCCCCACCTGGTGGCACTGTTTGGGAAGGTCATGGAACCTCTAGGAGGTGGAGGCTCATTGGAGGAAAAAGGTTGCTGGGGACGGGGCTTGAGGTTTCCTGATCCACTGAGACGTGAGCAGGTGGCCTCAGGCTCCCACCCCCACCCCCTTCACTGACCAGACCCTCAGAGTGTGGGCAGAATGAATCCTTCCCCCCACACTCCTCCTTTGCCATGGGGGGTTTGTTTTGAGACAGGATCCCATTGTGTGCTCTTGGCTGGCCTGAAGTGATCTGTGTCCTAGGCTGGCCTTGAATTCACAAAGCACCGTGCTCCACAGAGTTGCGTCTAGGTGATGAGATGAGGGGAGTAGCTAACAAAGTGTCCCACCACCCTTCCTGCAGCAGCCCCTCCCCCTCCTTGTTGTGTTGCCTAGGACTCTCCGGTCTGCACTGCCGTCACAGTGTCCTGAAGCAGTGTCCCTTCCAGGGCCTCCATCCTTGCAGCACTTGGGGACAGGGCAGCCCTGCCCTCCTGAGCCCCTGTCATCTGTGTCCCGCGTGCACCTGCCTCACACTGTCAAGCTGAAGAACCACCTGGACTCCTTGCATTTCCTTTCCTTTGTTCCAGGTCCAGAAGTCAGGCTCAAGAGGGGACACACAGGCTGCAGAGGACCTGCTGCTTCTTAGCAAACCACTCACCGACCTCATCAGTCTGCTCATCCCACTGGTAAGGGCTCACCTGTGTGCACTTCACAAGTGCAGAGGCTGAAACAATTTTATCTGAATTTCACAAATGCGTGAGCTTCTGTTATTTTGATTCCCTTCAGAACTGGCACCAAAGGAGCCTCCAACAGTCACTTGTTTTATAAAATACTAAATATATACTTGATTTTAAGACAGGTGGCTTATCACTGAGATAGTATTTAATGTCCATGTAAAATGTTGTACATAGGTTAAATGAGCTCTTGAGAGACAGATGTGTAACAGTGTGTGTGAACTACACAGTGAGGCCCTGTCTCAAGAGGGGTAGATAGATCAATTGATCTATACATACATGCATACATACATGAATGCATACAATTAATAAATAGGGCAGAATCAAATCCAATTAGTTCTTAATGAAAGTATGATAAAAAGGCAGTGAATTTCCCTAAGAAAGCACAAATCCACTCCCTTCCAAGAGTCATCTAGATACAAGCCCCTCACCCTGGATAGGGCAGGGATGAGAACAAACAGGATTATACAAAGCCACTGAACTTCTGGGTGAGACCAGGGCTTACCTGGAACTCCAACCAGCTCAATGGTTTCAGCCAAACTGAAACAGGGAGATAGGTGGCTCCCCCTTAGACAGCAGCCAGCTGGAGTCCACTGGTGAAGCTCCACAAACTTATAGAAAGCCAAGGCTTCAGGGAGGTCCATGAAAGTGAGCCTGCTTGTGCCTCCAGATCCAGACGAGCGCTGTGCTCCTCGGGCCTGCCTCTGAGCCTGGCAGCTCACTGGTGAGGTCAGGACAACTGGTATTTGTTGTTTACTGCCCTGTGGCTTCAGGCACCACCCAGTGCAGTTTGGGCAAACAATTGTATAGGTTTGGTTGCATCCAGGAAGTTAAGGTAAGGTGTGTGGTCACCTGTAATCCCAGAACTCAAGAAGCTGAGGCAGGAGGATTACCTGAAGCTTGACTCCAGCCTGGACTACGTAGTAAACTCCAAGCCAATAAAAACACCAAATAGACAGATGAAAACCATCCTAAAGGTTCAACCAGAGAAGTACAGACAATTAGCAATGGGTTTCTGTCATAAATTAGAAATGACAGCGAGAGTATAAGAAGTGTGAAGTAGGCTCAGTGAACTAACCAAGGAGCCACAGCAGTCAGGAAAGACCTTACTGCACTGTGTCACCTTACTGCACTGTGTCTACGAACAGGAGCTCAGCCTAGCTCTGTGCTCAGCAGCTGGGGCAAGGGCATGGCACACATTACTTACATAGCAGTATGTGACCTTATTGGTTGGTCCCACCAATAGTAATGAGGTCATGTGGTGGCTGTGGACGTTCAGCCAGCTGGACTTGGCTCCATAGGCACCAGGTGGTCAGGGCAGTGTGGGATAGTAGAGCTCTCCTGCCTCAGTGAGGATTGTTCTAATCCCTCCTTTTCTCTGATGTGGGGCCTACCTTTACTCTACAAAGACGGTCCCTGGAGCTGCTGAACCTAGAAACACAGACCTTCAGAGCTTAGCCATCTGATCTCAACACCCACGCATACCTCACCAAAGTTCTCATTGGCCTCTGGATTAGCTTTGAACCCTTGAAACCCTAAACTCAACTGGGTTCAGAAGTAGTCAGGTGGTAGGGGCAGGTTGGGGTAGAAGGCTGCTCTGTGTTTTCTGGTATTGTTTTAAGTGGGAGAGGTTTCCATGACAGCCTTTAAATGGGGGCTGGGGGAAGGGGTGCCTGGTGGCTTCAGGAGATATGCTGAAGGGAAGGTGTGACAGACAGACACATGGACAGGAAACAGTCTTGCCAACCTCACCAAGCGTTTTTTTTGTTTAGAATGAAATGTAATGAAAGCAGCTGTCCTGCGCCCTGCTATGCAGTCATATCCAGCTCCTCACAGAGGTGATTAGGGAACATAAATGGTTTCAGAATGCAGGCTACAGTCTCTCCCAGCCACTGTTGCCAGCCCTGCCTGCCACAGCTGCTGGGGCCTTTCAACTTTATTTTCTGCAATATATGGCTTTGGGTGACAGACTCAAATCTCAGGGGAGGGGAACAATCAGTCCGCTTCCAGAGAGCTCTGCCTCTTCCAGGATTGTTCTTTCAACAGGTGTCTGTCCCGAGTGGTAGGGAATAAAACATAAACAGGCTATAATGACATGTGTCACACTGGGGCAGAGCAGACCACACTTAAAAGGCCTTGACTGCGAACTCGGAAGACGGCCCTGTGCTTTATGTTCTGAGCTGATCTCTCCTTTAAGCCTGCAGTTCCTGAAGTCAGTCACCAGGTGGATCTTTGAAGTGAGCAGATGTGGCCCACCCTGCCTCTCACACTTGTGCTGCCTGCAGAGCCTGCCCTGCCAGCTCTGATCTTGGGCATCTCCACCAGCACCTCAGGCCTCCAGAAAGTTCCAAGGATGGCTCAGAGGCTCCTGTGGAAGTACCTTTCCTGTTTGTCTAAAATTCCTTTATATGTTACATTGAACTACTTAAAACAGCCCGTGTCTGCCCTTGTGGGCAATGGCCATACCTTTCACTTGTGTTGAGCTTTTATGAGCAATAGAAGACAACCCACTGGCTAACATAACACAGGGTTCCTTACTTGAGTTGGAGTAATATGTGGCCTGAGGACAGCCAAGGGACAGGGCCACCCAGACTCTATCTCTGAGGCCTCCTGGGACTGACAAGAGGAGCAGGCGATGGAGCCCAACTCAGCGATGCTGCATCAGAGCCTTGGCTTCCATCCAAACTTTGCTTACGTTGTCATGTGCGTCTGAGTTTCACCTCATCTTATTGGTTTGGTTGGAACTGTGTCTCCTGCCTGGAGCAAGGACTTCTCTCACCCCCAACCCCTAACTCTCTGAGATGTGGTCCTTGGTTCAGACCAGAGTCCTGAGACACAGATTCCAGAGTCCTTTTTGCAGACAGCTCCCTCTTGTCTTCAAAGACAAATTCTTTGACAAATTGTTCACAAATTCTTCCCAAAGCACCCCCCACACACACACACACACACTCTTACAGGACACAGGTTGCATGCTCAGTCATGTGCTCAACTCTGGTCACCTGCTGATGAGTCTCCCGTCTCTACTCCCAAGACCTCCTCTCACTGACCGCTTGAGAGTGCTGGTGCCTCGTGGTGCCTTGGCCTATACTGGGTGCTCGTGAATTACCCCAGTGCTGTCCCCTAAGGGATCCCAGCTCACTGAGATGCTGGCTGCTGGCCTGAGGCTATAATGGATTGGTAGATACTTGCCTAATCTATGTGAACTATATCATACCCCTCCAGGTTCTTACTGAAGCCTTGAGCTTCAGCAATGGCCATGACAAGAGTGTTGTCCTGTACCTTTTCTGGGAAAGATTAACACACATTTATAGCTTTGCATAAAGTGACAGCATAGGAGAATCACGGTGAAAGGCACGTGGAAAGCATCAATCCCTGGTCTGTTCCAACAGTCTCATGACTCCAAGTCCCCTTTGCATGAAAATGTTGGGGTTCATGTGTATGTAGTGCTCTGCTCCCCATTTGTTCCCACAGGTACTGTTGGGCCATTTATATTTCTGAAACCATTTGATCCCTACCTCTGATTGACAAGAAAGGACACAATAGCACTGACCAAGGCCTTGTAGATTACTGTACTTGCAATTGACACAAACAAAACAGAACAACCCAAGCAACCAGGCAGCTCTAGTGAGCACAGCGGCTCTGAGCATTGACTCTGGATACCGTTGTCTGTGGCCATACCATTCTGAATGTGCCCTGCCTCATCAAAATAGAAGCTACACACTGTCACCTTCTTCTACAAGCAGAGACCCAGAATGTGGCAGTTGGTGTTTAGATGTGTGTAGTTTTAGGAAAGGAAGATTCCAGAACTACGTGTGTGCCCCCTCCCATTATTCTATGGATGTTTTTAATGATGTGGTTGTATTTTAGCTTTTTTTTTTTTATTATTATTATTTTCTTTATTTACATTTCAAATGCTATCCCGAAAGTTTCCCATACCCCTCCCCCCAGTATTTTAGCTTTTTAACAGCATTTTGTTCTTGGCTGAGGTGCCCTAAATTAAGAAGGCATTCACTGATGGGATAAAAAGGGTCCTGATGAGCTCCCAGAGTGCCTCTCACCCATGGAGGACCCACAGTGCAGCACTCACTGTTCCCTCAAGCCAACTCTCCTGTACTAGTGTTCTGTGATCTTCCTAGGGGAAATGTGAACAAACATTTGTTCACCTCATAGGACACGGAGGAAGACTACCAAGGTGATGCCGCCAAAAGTCACGCCGCCAAAATCTAGCTTAGGGAACCAACGAGTCAGTTGTGGTTTCTTACTGTAGCATAACTAACAAAAAGGCAGATACATAGCCAGGGAGCCCAAGCATGGTTGACAGTTCAAGAGAGCTGGATTAGCTCTGCCCACGTGGCAGACAGTTCCACCAAAGGGTCTCCTCTTTCCTAGAAACTGTTGCTAGTTATAAAACCTTTCAGAGGGGCCCTGTGAGGTTGGAAGGCTTCCTCTTCTTCCTCCCCCCCTCCTCCTCTTAAAGGAGGTATCTGAACACCAGTGGGCAGCGGGACACATGGAGGAAACTGGGGAGCGAGAGGGACAGAAGGGCTGGGACTCTGAGATACAGGTCCTATCTAAGCTGTTGATGGAAAGGTTTGTTAGCCCTTTGATCCACGTTCCCTGTACTCCTGCCTTGGCTTAAAAGCATAAGATCACGGTATTTCTGCAGAGTTACACTTGGGTTTGTATGGCCTCCGTGAGGACAGAGCCTTAATAGCTTGACTCACGTGTTGGGTTGAAAGGTTGACTTCAGAGCCAGGTCCCATGGTCAGAACTTAACTCTGACTTTTCTATTTACATCTCTCCCATCTTGTGATCAGGGATGATAATGATCTGTGCATTTGGGGGATACAGAACTAATGACTTCACTTTATTTAGTGGGATCAAAAAGTGATCAAACCAGTAGAAATAGACCCAAGAGAGCTGGTCAAAGCATTCAGGAGAGAGCAAAAATACACATATTTGGACTGGGGCTGTGGCCCCATGGTAAAGCTCTTGGTTGCCATAAAGACTTGGCCTCAGCTCGAGCAGGGGAAAAACACAACAAAACACTTCCCTGTGTTAGCTTCGCCACATGTACTGAAGCTCATTAAATAATTCAGGAAATTAAATTAAACAAAACAGTAAACATGGGTTTTCACTTTTCAGTCTTTGGAGTGGGGAACTGATTATGGACTCTTAATTGGCAAATTAAAATGTAAATAGGTACGTGTCAAAAACTTTGGAAATATCCCTGTCTTTAATCCCACTTCCAGAAGTGAGACTGCACAGGAAATAGTTGGAAGTGTGGGGTATATTTGTATAAATACATAAACTCACAACATTATTTTCAACATCAAAATACTTCTTAACAACTTGCAGTTTGCTCAATTGGAAATTATGTCCTGTTTTGTTTTGGGTATTTTTTTTTTTTTTTGGTTTTTTGTTTTTTGTTTTTTGTTTTTTTTTTAAATTTGTGTGTGAATGTGAGTGAGGGGTCAGAGGTGACTTCTGGCAGTGTCTTTACCTTTGCTGAGGCGGGGCCTGGCTTCTGCTGCAACACTGGGTACTCCAGGCTAGCCCACTCTTGAACTTCCAGCAGTTCTTCTGTCTCGGTTCCCATCTCACCAGAGAAGCATTGCAGACACGAGACCACTTGTAGTGGCTATTCCTGGTTGTCAACTTGACTATATTTGAAATGAACTACAATCCAGAATTGGAAGGCTCACCAGTGGACCTAATCTGGAGACTGGGAGATAGAAGTTTCTGATCTGGATCTTGGTATGGAGATCTTGAGAAGACAGGGAGATCTCCGAGTCCAAGGTCATCTGGGATTAAAGGTGTGGTGGCACACACCTTTAATCTGGTACACACCTTCTGCTGGGGACCATATAAGCACATTGGAAGAAGGGAGTCTGGCTCTCACTCTCTCGCCTTCTTGTGGTTTGGGACTCAGCAACTGCTAGATCCTTGGACTTCCATTCACAGCTACTACTGAACCATTGTTGGGATTTGGACTGCAGACTGTAAGTCATCAATAAATTCCCTTACTATATAGAGACTATCCGTAAGTTCTGTGATTCTAGAGAACCCTGACTAATACACCACTGTTCTGGGATTTTATGTAGACTCTGGGAACTCTTGCATAGGTCATCAGCCTGTGTGGCAAGTGCTTTTCTCCAGTGAGCCTTCTCTCTGACCCTAAATTCTGGTTTTAAGGTAGAGTTCTATATCACTGAATATGATTTTCAAAGCATATTTAACAATGTAGGAAAATAATGTAACATGACATTAATCAATACCAGGGTGCTATAGATGATAATTCAATATATATTTTTAAATGTATATATAATTGAAAGATCTTATGCATATAATTTAACCTATGTTTTAGAATAAACATTGTTTACATTTATTTAATTATTTTGTGTGCATATGTGTATTAACAATGTCAAAACACCAGTGTGGAGGCCAGAGGACAGCGTGCAGAAGTCAGCCCTCCCTCTACCATGCAGGCCTTGGGAGACCAAACTCAGGTCGTCAGGCTCGGTGGCAAGCTCCTTTACCTGCTGATCCTGCCTGATCCATTGCTCCAGCCCTTAAAATGAGCATCTTCTCATGATGGGCATGCATGCAGCATCCTTCAGGATTGATGCACACACACACAGGCTGCCACGGTCCTTACTTCACAAAGGCTCCCTCTGCTATCTGATCAAGGGCGTTAAGCCTTGAATGTGGAGAAATGGAGTTCTTAGCTCCCACCTAGAAATACCTTAGCTGCTGCAGACGCCCATCAGGTTGGCCAGACATTAGCTGCTTATGTCATCATGGCAGCCTGTACCTCATCTGAGGAAGGCACAGGGGAGTCCCCAGGCAAAAGGGTCCCAGCACCTGCTGAGGACAAGGCAGCTTGTCATGACCAGCTGTCCTCCTGGCTAACAGTGGTTGCTAGATTCCGGTGCAGCTGCTTTTCTCATAAGGCATTGAGGCAAGGTACCGAAGTTAGCTGAGCTGGCTGGCCTGGAAGCAGGAACGCTCCATCCACCTTGCATCTTGACTCAGGAGTAGTTTGTGTGCACAGATGGTGGTCCTTCCCAGGCTGGCGGGAGCCTGCGCACAGCAGGTGTGCCTGGTGACATATGGCTCTTGCTGGTCATCCACTCTGTTCTGAAAAGCAGACGTTGCTGTTTTCTGATGGTTTGCACATTTGCAGTTCCTGGCACTGTACACGGTGGTCAGGCCACAGGATGCCACTGCCCTGGGAGACGGGGTCGGGTGGGGGTAGAGAGGAGTCCCGCCGTTGCCTCCAAATGCACACTACAGCAGAATTATGGGAGGCTGCCATGACCTTCACAGAGAGGAGAGCTTGACACTCTTGTTAGAAAAATTCATGGAAGGGAACCAGTCAGTGAACTCAGGCTGCTGCCTCCAGACTCAGGGAGCCAAGCAGCCAAACCAGAGTCAGCAGAAGTTAACAGTGAGGATTGGGATCAAACTCACCGCAAGCAGGAAGAAGGCCGAAGTGTTCTCTTTGTGCAGAATTTAAGCAAACATTTAGAGAATCACACAGGTCAGGCATGATGGCTCGGCAAGGGAGGGCAGTTTTTCCAGATTTAAATTATTAGTACTCTCTTTTGGAGACAGTATCCCACTATGTAGCTCTGGCTGACTTGGAACTCAAAGATATCTGCCTGCCTCTGCCTTCACAGTGCTGGGACCTGAGTTTGATTCCTCCCAGCCCAAAGCCCACATGGTGGAAAGAGAGACCTGACTCCCACAAGTTGTTCTCTGACCACACATTCACCCCAGCATGAGCATGCCTACCTTGGAGTATGCATCTCTTTTGGCTTCCGCGACACTGACGTGCGCTGTGAGAAACATTGTCTGCTTCACGAATCTGATTCTTCGGGCCAAGGGCAGTGTGCTAGTACACTGAGGACAGTTGGGTTTGGCTTCCTGTGGCCATAAAATGTCTCATGGTGCTGTAATTCCCAGTTCAATTTGACTAAGATGAACATGAAACCTTGTGTTGAATTTAAAAATAATACTTTTCTACTTTTAGACAGAGCAAATTCCATGTCTTGTTACCTAGTATTTTATCTGTGAGATGAAAATAGTGATTTCTTTAAAAAAAGAGAGAGATGGTGCACATGCCATTCATTCTTGCTGTCCCAAACTATCCTTCTGCAGAGGACACATGGTTCCTAACAGGTCTTTTTAGTCACCATTAGAGAACACAGCTCCTGCCTCCTCTCCAGCAGGCTGTTATAGGTGGGGTCCCTAACTCTGTGTGTACTGCAGGTGACACCCACAGGAAGGCACCTTTCTCTGGGTCAGCTCTATCTTAGCTTGCATCACTGTAAGATTCCCTTATGAAACAGTAAAATAGAGATAATTAAAAAATAACCAGCATGAGGTTTGCAATGAAACTCAGCAATAGTCGGCGGGATAGCAGTTACAAAGTATTCACTAGGAACTTTCTTAAAGACATTGCTTACAGGCAGTTTTCAGAGTAGCTGAGCATGTGTTTCTACTTATCACCATTTATCCTCACACAGGTTGTTATTTAGAATTTTTGAGGCTCTCTGCCATGGGCTTTGATGCTTTGGCCCTTGCCGCTTTGGAATTACTTTTCCCTGGCTGAACGACGAAGTAACAACACAGTAACAAAGGCAGCCTGCCATGAAGTAACAACACAGTAACAAAGGCAGCCTGCACGAGAAGGCTTGGTTTGGCTCATAGCTGACCAGTGCAGCCTGTCCTGGTAGACAGTCCTGGTCTCAAAGCTCAGGGCACTGGCCAGGTTGCATCTGTGGTCAGGAAGCAGAGAGGGAAGAATCCTTGTGCTTGGCTCACTCTCCCCTTTCAGGACCAAAGTCCATGGAATGGAACCCCCCAGGATTAGAGTGGGCTGTCAAGAATCAGTTAACCTAATCAAGATAGTAGCTCAGCCAAGCTAATCCCCTTACAGACACAGGCATAGAATAACTTAGTCAAGGTAATTCCTGACAGACATGGCCATATACTATTTTAACCTCAGTAATGTCTAATGAGAGTACCTAGTAGCCTTTGTTCAAGGCAACTCCAGACCTGGCCGGGTAATAGTCAGCCCTGACCATCACAAGCATAGGTTGCTAGAAAAAGCCACATGGTGGTGTGGATGCTCAGCATGTAGTGGGCATTTTCATTTTCTGTTTGGTCAGCTTAGCTGTGGTTGGTTGCCATATTCCCTTGGGAGGGAGCTGGGCTCAGGAACAGAGGTCATGGGGTGCACCATGGGGCCTGTGGGGGCAGCACACAGTCAAGGCCTGCAGACAGACACTCACCTTCTGAGACACAGTTATAGTTACCTTCAGACGATTCCTTCCCATCTTCCTTCACATATGCATAGTTTGTAAGGGAAATATTTTTCAACTCAGAACTATTTCTGTAATTATGGCTAGCTCATAATGTAAGATTCTCTTGAGGCAAAAATAAGAAACTCATATTTCATGTAAATGAAGTCTCACAGCTGTCAGATGGGTGGAGGCCATGGTCATTACAGAATCTTCCTTGCAGAAACACTGCAAATACGGGAAATGCAATGTTTAACTCAGTCATCAGCATGAGAGAGGTGGACCAGCTGCTGAAGGCCTGACCCTTTGTCCTGCAGGCTCCTGTTCTAAAGTCGGCTTAGACCTAATGAACATCTTACCACGATGAGCAAAAGATTGCTCTGACCAGTGATGCCAAGCACATGCATCAGTTCTGAAGAAGGGTTGACAGGCCAGGTGGCTGTGTATGTCCATGCTAGGACAGCATGTGACCTGTGTGCACAGATGGAGGTCCATGCCCTTTCCCTGAAGCTGAGTTATAAGCTGTTGAGCCTCCATGTGGCTGCTGGGAATTGAACTCAGGTCCTCTGCAAGAGCAGCAAATGCTTTTAATCACTGGGTCATCTCTCCATCCCCTGTTGTTGCTTTTTGAGATAGGGCCCTATAGCGCAGGCAGGCCTGGAACTTAGGGTAATCCCCCTGTCTCATCACCCAAATCCTGGAAGTATAGGCATGAACTACCACCACACCCAGCTGCCATGTATGGCTTATGTGCTACTGTTCTCTATTAAGTCAAAAAACTTACATACGTGTATGTTTCATATATATGCATCATGCCTTCAGATCTGAGTTGTGTCTTTGAGTCCACATGAACCCTCTTCCACAGCAGGTTATGGTGGAGGTGCAGATCCTCAGCCACCAGAGCTGTGTCAGTAAGGGTCCCTCAGATTTTCATATTTGAGGAATAGATTCTGAGTGAAGTGGACTGAGACTGCTCACTAGATGTTCTTATAAATGGTGTTGTATAACCACAGGACACATTCCTGAAACTGGGGTTCCTAGGGAAAAGCTGGGGTGTTTGCTTCCTATTGCCCTCCCAGCAGGACACAGGGCAGATTCATTCTCTTATGATCTGCACCAACTCCAAGCTTCCTGAACTCATGCTATTTTTGCTGTTCAGGTATGTTGTATCTGAGTCTCTGAGAATCATGTATTTCTTTCTGTATGAATGAAGGAAAGAGTCTTTTGTAGGTTTGTCTTGCTTTTGTTTTGTTGTGGTAAGATGGGGCTGGGGGTTCTCTGTGTAGCCCTGGCTGGCCTGGAACTGAATATATAGATCAGGTTGGCCTCCTACTCACAGAGCTCTGCCTGCCTCTGCCTCCCCAGTGCTGGAATTAAAGGCATTGCCATGATTAATTACCTAAATGTCCGTCTGTCTGTCTGTCTGTCTGTCTGTCTGTCTCTCTCTCTCTCTCATCACTTGCTGTGACTTCTGCCTGCTTTTTCTGCTTCATCTGCCTTGGTACGGCACCTTTGAATAAGTGCATCCTTTTGTCACAACAAATGGATCTTTCATTTTCTCCTTGCTATTTCTCATTTTGTAGGTATTTAAATTACAAAGATAGCATCTTACAGATAAATGTATTGGTTCCTTTATACTTTGGAGGCCTTCCATCTGGTTTTTATGGGCCCACCCTTCCATCTGCAGTGACAGATGTCATCAGACATGGTCACTTGTGCTTTCTTCTAATGCCTCCATGGGCTTGCCTCTGCATGTAGCCTTTGAGTTTTGTCCAGTGCCATTTTTCTGTGAAGAGTGAGGTGGACATATATTGGTGAAAGTTTTCAGGGATCAAGTGCTGTATAGATCCTGTGCCTAGAATCACACCTGCACAGTTGGGAAAAAAAAATCACACATTCTTGGAGATGGCAGCCAAGCACCATCCTATGAAGCTTTTGTCTCCCTGACCTAAGTTAATGTCTGACAGCGGTGTCAACGGTGACAGAGGTGACAGCGCAGGGGCTGGGTGTCAGGGATTCTCTTATAGCACAGAAATGGAGGGGAGCTCCGTTAGCCTGATTCCCTGACTGCTCTGCAGTCTTAGATCCAGCCAACCATGAGCTGGATCATTTGTAAAAACAATCACATCTGTTTCAAATATACAGAAGGTCACGTCTGCTATGAGCATATAGATCACGTCTGTAGTGAGCATGTGCAGGTTATTTTCTCATCATTCTCTGGTCAGTACAGCACAGCAATGATTTGCATCATGTTTACATTGTGCTTGATCCTATAGGTGTCCCAGACATGACCTGAGGTCCACCCAAGGGTGCATAGAGGCTATATGCCCTTCCACTTAGGTTAGCATCTGCAGGTTTCAGTGGCCTTTGAGGATCCTGGACCAAGGGTTACACAGAAAGCCTTTTGTCATGTGATTTTTCCAGAGAAAGGAATGTTTTCCACACCTGAGATGCACCTTTCCCTGGGTAGGTTCCTCTGTGTACTTAGAATGACAAGGGAGACCACTTGAAGCGGAGTCCCACTGACATGCCCCTCCCCCACCCCCTGCCACCAGCAGAGCTGACAGTGCCACTAGAAGTCAGGTCTCCACTTCCAAAGCCGGATACAAGGCTGGCAAGATGGCTCAGCAGGGGAAGGGGCTTGCTGCCAAGGTTGGCAACTGAGTTTTATACCTGGGACCCACATGGTAGATAGAACCCACGAGTTACACTCTAAGTAAAAATAACTTTAATGGGGACAGGATAATACACCCTAGGTCTTGGCAAGGACTTGGAGCAGAGTCCACATCCCACCCTACTTGCTCTGTTCTGTGTTGTGTAGTCCCTGAGTTATCCTTACCACAATTCAATACTGTGTGGATGAAACCCATGGTGGTGACAGGAGAATTCTCCAGAGTCTAGAGGCTGTGTGTGCTCTGTTGTCATTTTGCCCCCGCCTGAAGCCATGCGACTATAGATGCTCTCTGAAAGACCAGCTCTTTGTCAAGTTTGAAGCCACTGAATAGCATGGCTATTCACCCATAACCGTGATGCAGTGGGTTCGCTGTTTTGATAACCATGTTTGGCTTTTTGTTCTGGCCTTATGCCTGCAGCATTGCCCTGTCGATGGCTCCCAGGGGTTTTCCCGTGCTGCATGCCTTGTAATCATATTACCCCCATCTGATAAACAGCCAGCTCATATTGTAACAAACCTCCCTGCACACAGCCTTGTTAATGTGCTAAAATAATGGACCCAGGGGCATTTCCAAAGAGTGTGACTGCACAATTACCCGACCTGGAGGCTCACAGCATGCTGGTTGAGCTCCACCATGCCGCAATCACAAGGATCCTCAGAGCAGACCAACCACACTGCAGAGGCGCCTCTGGGCCCCCAAAGTCCTTCAGCCCCAGCCTCGATGAGCAGTCTTATTTCATTCAGTCTGGATACATCTCTTGGATAAATGAACCATGTCCTTTGGAAGCTGTGACTTTGAGTTAAAGAATTCATGCTAAACATCCAGACAGTAAAGGCTTAGCTATGCTCCATCAGTGTCTTTCAGACTTGATTCTACTGTAAATCACCTGGTTGGTTTAGTGTTAGGGGCAGTTTTTGTAGTATTGGCCTTGCAGTTTTATTAAAGGACAGCCATTGTCTCCTTGGAACTCACACTTTTAAAGAAAACCTGTATCACCTCTTATTTTCTTTGAGGGCATCCCTTCTACTTCATACCTATATTCATTAGATCTGAACTCTTCAGAAAGGAATTATTTTAATACAAGAGAGGATTTTCACAGTCTTTGATTCAGTCAACAGCCTTTTTTCCCCGTGTGTGTGTGTGTGTGTGTGTGTGTGTGTGTGTGTACGTACATATGCTTATGTGTATGTATGTATACATGTTCGAATGTGCATGGGCACATGTGTGTTAAGTGTGGGTGTATGTGTGCGAGCATGTGCAAGTCCAAGGTCAGCATCAGATGGCTTCCTCCATTGCTCTCTACCTTATTCCCTGATGCAGGGTTTCTCAGTTGAACTCAGATTGCTTGCTTACTCCCAGAATCCTCTTCTCTCATCTCCATGTGCTGGAATGACAGGCAGGTCACCACACCCACTGTCTTTTACATGTGATCTGGGATCTGAACTGCTGTCTTCATACTTGTGTCCACACACTCTGACTACTGAGCTGTCCCCAGTCCCCCAGTCAGCAGTCATTCCAGCTTCTGGACTCTGTAGTTCTGCCGGCACTTTGCACCCCTGCAACAACAAACCCGAACATTTGTGCAGTTTTTGGTTCCTGTCTGATGGTCCTAACACACTGAGTCTTTTGGAAGCTGTTAGCAGTATACCAAGCCCCTACCATCATGGAGAGGTTAGTATATAACTCATGACATATGGAGGCCATTTACCTAAGAGTCTAAGAAATTTTCCTTTCCTTTTTTTAACTTTAGAGATAGGATTTTTAATTATAATAGGAATGATCATCACAAGGAGCCAAGCAATCTAGAAGTGATTAGTAAAACTACCCACCCCACCCCCAACACACACACATGCACACTCACACACACACGCACATGCACACACGCATATGTACACGCACACTGTGGCATTTGGCCTATGACATTTGATCTGCCTCTATCATTCCCTTTGCAGTCACAAGCGCCTGGGTCATGGACATGGGCACATTCTTCTCTGTATTTGCTCTGTATTGGAGAATTATGGGCTCTTTCACGTCTGCATCTGGCTGCCAGTCTTGTCCTTCTCAGTGGCTGAATGGCGTCAGTGTGAACTTCAGACACTCCTACCAGAGGCCTCTCGGGTTGTGTGTCACACATGCTCTTCTGAATGCCTGCAGTAACTTTCTGGTGCTGCCTTCAGGCTTTGGCATGCTCTGTGTTTGCACCAGCTCCCCACAGTAAGACGACTGGCAATCAGAGTGCTTTTAATGAGTACTGATCTGGTGGGGCTCAGTTTCTGCTCCGTGTCTGCACTGCACCCATTTTTCTACTTTCCTCCCCTGACTGCAGCTTCTGACTCTTCTTAGCTCTGCTGTTTATGGATGAAGATTCAGTTCAGGAAACTGCAGTTTGGACTTGTTGTTCTTCATGATGTTGTTGTTGTTTTGTTGTTGTTGTTGTTGTTGCATTAGGAAGGAGCCACACAAACACAAAATTCAAGGCATTAAATTTGACAATGTGGAAAATAGATGAAAATAATAGGAAAATATAAATTGCCAAACTTGCCATCAAAGTAAGTAAATATCAAACTCCAGAAGGCCAGTCTGTTGGAGGCAGCTCTGTAGACACCTACTCCATCTAGATCATGTGGCTTGTGATACAAGTGTCTTTATCTACTGAGCCCTCTCCCAGATCCCAGTCAGAACAGTTTGAAAAGTCAAATGTTGGATTTTCAGTACACAATCACCCTGTCTGCCTTCTAGATGTCCTTCTTTCTTAGAAATCACCTTTCCACGGACTGTCTGTGACAGAGAGCAGAGTATGATTTTCTGTGGCTGAGGAATAGAGAGGCGTGGAGCAGTTAGAACCGCTGTGCTTCAGAATAGTTAAACACTAGCATCCCCCGAGTCACAACCAAAACCAGAAAACTCAGGAAACACAACTGTGTGACCTTGGTGTGTCTGGGAGGGCTCTTGTGCTCAGATGTCTGGGACACCCCTGAGGAGGAGAGTCTTCCTGGAGGAGCAGAGAGCAAGATGGGGGGAGACCACGGACAGTGACCCTAAGAACTGTGCCACCCCTCCGCCCAGTGTCTCCCCCCTCACACACACCTCTTACTTGATCTGGGTCAGCCCTGTCTCCTACAGGGTGCACACTCCTGAAATAGCTCCACCTATTGGGGACTCAACACAGGAGCCAGTGGGGACAGATTCCAATGGGGTATTTTGCATTGTAAGTGCTGATGTTCAAATATTGCCACGTGGTTTACAAATGAATCCTAGATACTAAAGAGACAGGCAGCCCCTGTGTTACCCTGGTGATCCAGAACACAGAGCCAGTGGCAAGGCTCCCAGGTCATCGTGCTAAAGTGATAGCGAATTTCCTAGCCTACTTGCAAATGTCTCTCAACTGAAGACCATTGGCATTTAGGATGAAGATGAGAAAACTTTAAAAAGAAAATCTAACCCAACAGAATAGTGAGGGACCGGTGTCAACAGGGAAGGAAGGTTTAACTGAAGAGCTCAAGAGTAATGCAAACCCTGTGATTGTGAGCGAGGATTTTGTGGAAATGAGGGAGAATAGAAATAAGATCAAAGTCGATGCCACTCTTCATTTTCCTTAACAACAACAACAACAACAACAACCAGCACATGTTTTATCTGTTTTATATCTGTGGGAGTTTTGCCTGCACATTTGTCTAAGCCTTTCTTCTCCTGCATCTCCTGCAGTCTTCGGGTGAGGCTGGGGACATTTTCCCATGGTTTGTCAAGAGTACTGTCCTTCAAATTCTACATAGTAAGGACCAGGCTTCCTGGGTTGTGTATGTGTGTTGTAGTGTCCTGTGTCAGTCTCACACCCCTGACCTACACCATACCACATTCTTCCCTGAGGACCCGGAGCTGAGAAGAAACCAGAAGGTCCCACAGAGCAAAGCATTCCTGATTCCTGCCGCATGTGGTGACACGCTGTTGAGGACCCATGAAGGACGGGTGTCTGTACCTCACAGCCCGCCGCCGTCTGTAGCTGTGTGCCTCAGACCTGCATATCGAGAGCTCGCAGATTGGAATTTTGCAGAGACCCCTGGAATTCCATATGTGCACCCCTTGCATAAATCATACCACCATAGTGATGCCCGAGTCAGCCGAGGGGGCAGCATGGCCGTGTGGCCCCCATGTCTGCAGGCTGTGCTTCCTTGCTCCTTCCTGCATCCTCTGGCCTCTCCTCGCTGCACACTCAGCCCAGCCCGACACCACCTCTCAAATCCTTAGAAGCCCTGAGCACACAGCCGTTGAAAGACAGAAGTTACCACCCTGATTCTGGAAGGGAGGAGTTTCCAGATTTTGCCATTTCTCCTTCATCCTTCCCAGTCTAGGCTTTTGATCTTGGCGTGGAAACCTTGAAAGTCATTTCCTTCAGCGTCCACATGGCTCCTGCCCCACGCTCTGGCCGGCTGATCAGAGGCCTTTTCTCAAAGGAGCCATGGCTGAAGGTCCTACAGCAGTGGCCTGGTGCGACATCGTGTGCCCACTCTAACAGACTCATGCTTCGTGCACCCTGTCCCTCAGCACTGGACCTTCCCGACAATAACTGTGACATGTGACACTGTGATCGGAAGGAAGGGTTTGTTTTGTTCATAGTTTGAGGGTGGAATTTGTCATGTCAGGGAGCAGCGTAGTCACACTGTGGTAGACCAATGGATGCCATTGATGCTGACAGATGCCCACGGAGGCCTTTTTGTTCCACTTGCCTCGTTTTTATTCAGCTCAGGACCCCAGCCTAGTCAGTCAGTCCGAGGATCCTGGCCTGTCCAGTCCCCAGTGCGCCTTCAGAAATGCTGGCCTCTGTTCGTGCTGTCTCTGCAAGGCCGGAAGGATGTCACCTCTGGACAAATCCTTTCCCTTTCTTCCTGGTGATGAGTTTCAGGGATGCAAGCTAATTGCAGTCTCTTTCCTTACCACTTCCCTGTTAGGACCCTGTTCTTCCTGCTCCTCCCAGCATCCCTCATTTCCCTTCCAGGCTGTGCTCCTAAGGGTCTGTCTGGGCTCTGTCTCCTCCTCTTCCTTTCTGTGTAAACCTGGGTGGAGCCAGTGAGTATTCTATTGTCTGTGCCATTCTGGAAAGTGTTCAAAGGACTAATTAGAAGCCAGTAATTGTGTCATATCAAGAGGGGAAACAGATCAGTTGACAGGCAGCTTAAGAAGTGCATGACAGACAGCTTAAGAAGTGCATGGGTTGTAGCCTCGGGAGCACTCACAGGGGCCATGTTTGCTATGAGGATGAGGATTGTGGCAAATACTTGTTAAGTGAGGGGGGGGGGAATAAAATAAAAACACCAAACCCAGTAAACCCAGGTTTTCACGTGGAAATTTCTTTGTTATAAGTTAGTGTTTGATCTTTAAAATAACTGTTGACAGACTCATCCCTGAAGCTCCAGCCCTTCTGTGTTAAGGATCTTTCAAAGGAGTTGTGTTTCCCCACCTTTCCACAGTTGGCAGCATCTCTGAAGGGCGTTGTGAATGCTACTCAGGGCAAGCCAGGACCCATCTGTGCCACCTGTGCCTTTCAGTTTGTCTTTGAGATGTTTTCTGAATCTGTGTTGTGTAGACTTAGAGTCAAATCAACAAATCGAGTGGCAAGTCACCAGGTATTCAAGGTGGCCATACCTCTGAGTCAGCACATTTACATTTACGTTTAGGATGTGCTGGGGTGGAGGTCCAGCACTCCCTTGCCTCTGGGGAGGGAGCAATGCATGGACTTGGGGCAGGGGTGGAGCATTTCCACCATAACCTCACTGGCCTGCCCAGTGATATTCCCACTGCCTTCTCACTGCTGCTGGGAGTGGGCAGGGCAGGATGTGATGTATGGAGGCAAGCAGCAGGATTGACGGCCTTGGGTGGAATCCTGTAAAAGATGTCCTAACAGTGCAGAGATCTGTCTCCAGGCACTGTTAGCAACATCAAAGGGACAGGAAAGGCTGCTGTGAAGTGGTTATTTTTGTTCTTTCTTTGTTAATGTATTTTCTTCTCTGGAACTAAGTATCCCCATATAATATCTGACAAGCACTGTGGTAGGTAATATTTTTAAAATAGAATACACAATGAGAAAGATTCTTGAATACATTGTGTTGGATGTGTTGATTAAAGAGAAACAAATCCACCACAACTGTGATTTTAAGTTTAAAACGGTTCTTAAAATTCAAGTGTATGCGTCCTTAGAATCATATCCAGGCTGCACGTGTGTATCTGTTTACATCTCTTCCCACAAGGTATTCAAGGTGGCCAGTAAGAGCACTTCCAAGAATCAAGGCTGACAGAGTGAAAACAATATGTCAAATGGGCATACCTAAAGCAGGATAACATGTTTATCTTAAGCTCAAATCTAATTGGACATGACTGAGTCTATAACTAAAGCTAGGAAGCAGTAAACGGTGGCCATAAACCAGTTTCTACACAGAATAAGCATTTGCAAAGGTGAGTGTTAGTTGTCAAGGAGATAGAGCCTATCAGCACTTGGAAGATGGGCCCTGGCACATGCCTGTGGGGTTATCATGATTGCATTAACAGAGGAGAGACTGCACGCTGTGGGCGGCACCATCCCCTGGCTGGGATCCTGGACCTTGTAAATGGAGAAGGGTTCTCAACAGCAGCAGCGCCTCTCTCTGCCTCCAGATTGTAGGTGTTGGTGAGCAGCTGCTTCAAGCCCTGACCGCTCTGACATCCGCCCTGATGGACTGGACCCCTGAGCTGTGAGCCAGAGCTCACGGAGCAAGTCTTCCTCCTAGAGTCATCTCCTTGACCACAACGGAGCCAGGCTAGACACCAGTAATAAAAGGATTACAGGAAAGAAGTCTGACATCTGAAAAGCAAGTGCACTTAAAATAATTCACAGGTCAAAGATGAATTCTCACAGGAAGTTTTAATACATAGAAGTGAACTAAAATGAAAATATATCAAAACTTGTAGAATGTAGCTAAAAGCATCACTTAAAGAAAAATTTATAATTTCAAAACCTTATGTGAGAAGAAAGGAAAAGCCCAGCCAGGTGTGGTGGTGCAGCGTCTGACCTGGCACTCGCGGGCTTTGAGGCCAGCCTGGGTTCTGCAGTAAGGATGCTTTGGAGAGTGAGCAGGGTCCGCTGGGCATCTAAGGCCCAGGGCTCAGTCCGCAGTGCTACCAAACAAACAAAAATTAACAAGAAGAAAGAGAGGGAAGAAATGAAACTATTTGGGGGAAGGAGGGGATCAGCAAGCAGGGAGGGGGAATGTGGGGGAGGGTGACAAGTGGGAACAAGCACAATGACATGTACATATACTGCTGCAGCGAAGCCTTATTGCTACTTAGGAAATAGGTAAAGAATAGAAAATTAACTCAAAGCAAACCAAAAGAGGAAAACCAATTAAATGAAAAATTAACTCTTTGGGGGGGGGTGGATTTGAAAGCTAACAAGAAACTGAAAAGGATCAGAGAAACAGAAATGACTGCTGTGGGATGGAATGGAAGGCCTGGGCAGCCCTGGAGAGGAGTGCTCCCAACAGCTTCTGAGAGGAGCCCAGGGTGCTCCCAACAGTTCCTGAGAGGAGCCCTGGGTGCTCCCAACAATGTTGTGCTCATGAATAAGTTATCCCATTGCTTTATAACTACAAAACTTCAACCAAGATGAACATTGAATTGTTCTGCAGTCATCAAGGAAATTAAATTTCTAATCTCTCGAAACCCAGATAATTTCACCAGATTCCACCAAAGAGAGAAGGTTTAGCAACAGTCTTACATAATTTCTTACATAAAATAAAAGAGGAAAGTATTTCCCAATCCATTCCCTGTGGATGGGGTCACTCTGTTGTTGATTTCAAAGAATGATCAGGAAAGCAAAATAGCAAAACATACACATGCTCACACACATACACGCACTGGTGGTTTGCATGCACACAAACCACCAGTAATCCTCCATGCCTGTGGATTGAACACACCTGTGGGCAACAGATCGCAGCAGGATCCCCTCCAGATTTGTTCAGCAAATATCAGTTAATATATCCTACACCTACACAGTATTATGAAGAAATTGGATATACCATGAGGCTATACAGAGAAAGTCCTTGACAACATCTTGCACTAGTTTCTGATAAAAATTCTCATCAAACGAGGATTAGATGGGAAGGCTTTGTCAAGCTGATAAAATGTCAATGAGAACTACAACCAACATAGTATTTAAGATTGAGCTGCTCAATCCCATTTCTCTAAGACCAGGAGAGTTATGATGTCATGGCTGCCATTCTTAGTTGACATGTCATGGGAAGAGAGAGAAGAAAGGTGCACATTCTCTCAGGAAGCCAAGCCAACCCTGCTTGGAGGTGACTGTGTAGACCATTGTCAAGGTTGAGACATTCCATACAGGCTACAGATACAGACACAATAAAGAAAACACAAACTCATCAAAATGTGTCTTCATGTATCTGTCTGTGGCTTTTGTGCTAATTATACCTGAAAATTCATCTTAAAAAATCCTGTCTGTGTGAACAAAGAGTGAGTGTGCAGAGCTCAAACTAAAAAATAAAACATTATGTAAAATTGCTCCAAAGGATAAGGTACACCACGGCACTCAGTAGCAGGCATGTCCAGGACACTGCAGAAGAAGTCAGTGATGGTGGAGATAGATGGAGAGAGCCGCTCCCACTTAGGAGGCTCACCACAGTGAGAACATTTGCTCTACCCACGAGGAGTCAGGCAATTCCTGAAGAAGTCAACAGGTTTCTGGAGACAGGCAAGCTAATTCTAGAACTTATAAAGAAAAGCCGACATCCTAAAATGGTGGAAGTAATTTTGAAGAGAAAAAAGCCATGGGAAGACAGCGTGTGTCCACGGTGAGTGTGTGACCACGGTGGGCTAGCCCAGACGGCCCAATCCGAGTAGAGAATGCAGGTCATATAAACACATTTGGATGAATTTTTTTTTTTTACAAAGATTTACTTTTTAAAATTATGAATATCTGTGTATCTGTGAGGGGGGTATGTATACATGTATGTAGGGACCCGTGGAAGCAAGAGTCACTGGACTGCAGGAGCTAGAGTTACAGGTGGTTGAGTTGCTGGGAACCGAGCTGTGCCCGCTGCAGAGCAGTGAGTGCTCTCGGCAGCTGGGCCCCGGCTCTGGCCCTGCCCTCCTAGGTCTTTTTTTTTTTTTTTTTTTTTTTAATTTTTATTACTTATATACATTACATTCCAACTGCAGTTTCCCCTCTACTCCTCTCAGCTCCACTCCTCAGTTTTCCTTAAAAAAAAAAAAAAAAAAGAGTGGGCTTCCCAGGGATATCAACAAACAGCATTACAAGCTGCAGCAGGACTAGGCACAAACCCTCACACCAAGTAGAAGGAAACAGGTCCCAAGAGCAGAGTCGGAGATATCTCCCACTCCCACTATAAGGGGTCCCTCATGCTACACAACTGAAACATATGCAGAGCACCTAGCTCAGACAACACTGGCTGTGTTTGTCACATCCATCTCAGTGGGCCATGTTCTCATGGTGTCCTCAACCCCTCTGGCTCCTACACTACTTCCTTCCCATCCTCTTCAGGGTTCCCCTGGCTTTGCCTAGTGTTTGACTGTGGGTTCTATGTCTGCTCCCATCGCTTGCTGGACAATGCCTCGCTTATGAAAGTTGGCCTAGGCACTGATCTATGAGTACAGCAGAATCCCACTAAGGATCATTTCATTGAGTTTTTTTTTCCTGGTCATGTTTGGTTTTATTGCATGTCTCTGGACGTCCCACCCTCTGGTTCCTGGCCCTCCATGTAGTGTTAAGTATGGGCTCACTCTCGGCATGGGTTTCAAGTTGGACCAGTCATTAGTTGGCTACTCCCATAAGTTCCATGACACCATCACCCCAGCACATCCTGCAGTCAGGGGAAGTTGGAGGTTGAAAGTTTGGTGGCTGAGTTGATGTCCCAGTCCTACTGCTGGGAGGCTTGCCTGGTTGTAGAGAATGGCCGGTGCGGGCTCCAGATCCACCAATTACTAGGAGACTGCTTTAGGTTCACCCTCGGAGAATTCAGGGAGCTTCCACGGTCCTGGGTTTCTTTATCACAGCTGATGCTCCCAATTCCAGTCACTCCTCCATACCCTTCCCCAACACCTGAACGCTCCTGTTCCCAGCCTCACCTAGCCGCCAGTCTGCCTGCAAAATCTATTTCCTCTTCCCAGGGAGATACATGACACCCACCACCCCAAAACCTCTTTGTTACTTTGTCTCTCCCGGTCTGTGGATTGGATCACACTTAACAGCTAATGTCCCTTATAAGTGCGTGTGTGCCATGTTTGTCCTTCTGGGCCTGGGCACTTCACTCAGGATGATTTGTTTTCTAGTTCCATCCATTTGCTTGCAAGTTTCAGGATATCATTGTTTTAAACAGTTGAGTAATGCTCCATTGTGTAGATGTACCGCATTTTCTTTATCTGTTCGTCAGTTGAGGGAGATTTAGGTTGTTTCCAGTTTCTGGCTATTATGAATAAATCTGCTATGGACATAGTTGGGCAAGTGGTAGGATGGGGCACCCTTTGGGTATATGCCTATACTGGCTGATTTTGTGTCAACTTGACACAGGCTGGAGTTATCACAGAGAAAGGAGCTTCAGGTGAGGAAATGCCTCCATGAGATCCAGCTGTGGGGCATTTTCTCAATTAGTGATCAAGGGGGGAGGGCCCATTGTGGGTGGTGCCATCCCTGGGCTGGTAGTGCTGGGTTCTATAAGAAAGCAAGCTGAGCAAACCAGGGGAAGTAAGCCAATAAGAAGCATCCTTCCATGGCCTCTGCATCAGCTCCTGCTTCCTGACCTGCTTGAGTTCCAGTCCTGACTTCCTTTGATGATGAACAGCAGTGTGAAAAGTGTAAGCTGAATAAACCCTTTTCTCCCCAATTTGCTTCTTGTTCATGATGTTTTGTGCAGGAGTAGAAACCCTGACTAAGATAATGCCCAAGAGTGGTGTAGCTGGGTCTTGACTTAGATGGAATCCCAAATGTCTGAGGAATCTCTAGATTGATTTCCATAATGGCTGTGTAAGTTTGCACTCCCACCAGCAATGAGTTCCCCTTACTCTGCATCCTCATCAGCATCAACTATCACTTGCAATTTTTTTTATCTTAACCATTCTGACAGGTGTAAGATGGAATCTCAGAGTTGTTTTGATTTGCATTTCCCTGATCACTAAGGACGTTGAGCATTTCTTTAATCTCTTAATTAGAGATTCCTCTGTTGAGAATTCTTTGTTTAGATCTGTACCCCATTTTAAAATTGGGTTATTTAGTTTATTGATGTCTAGTTTCTCAAGTTCTTTATATATTTTGGATATTAGCTCTCTATCTGATGTGGAGTTAGTGAAAATCTTTTCCCAATCTGTAGGCTGCCAATTGGTCCTATTGACCTTGTCCTTTGCCTCACCGAAACTTTTCAGTTTAATGAGGCCCCATTTATTAATTGTTGATCTTAGTGCTTGAGCTATGGGTGTTCTGTTTAGGAAGTTGTCTCCCTTGCCAGTGCATTCAAGGCTGTTTCCTATTTTCTCTTCTCCTCTGTTAGGTTCTGTATTAGGGTTTTTCTAGAGTCACAGAACTTATAGAATGAATCTCTCTCTCTCTCTCTCTCTCTCTCTCTCTCTCTCTCTTTCTCTCTCTCATACTCATATATATATATATATATATATATATATATATATATATATATATATATATATATATATATATATATATATATATATATATATTATATATATATATATATATATATATATATATATATATATATATATATATATATGAATTTATTGGAATGTATTGGAGTGACATACAGACTGCAGTCCACCTAGTCCAACGATGGCCAGCTGTGAATGGAAAGTCCCAAGAATGTAGTAGTTGCTCAGTCCCAGTCCCACGAGGCTGGGTGTGTCTTATCTGGTCTTCTGTATAAGATGGAATCCTGAAGAAGTAGGCTCCAGTGGATGTGCTGGCAAAGTGAGGGCAGTAGACAGAGAACCTTATACAGGCCTCCAGCAGAAGGTATGGCCCAGATTAAATGTATGCCTCAAGATCTGGATCACATGTGTGCCCTCCATTTCTGGATTGTAATTCGTTCCATATATAGTCAAGTTACAAGCAAAAACAGCCATTACAGGTTCAGTGTATCTGGTTTCATACTAATGTCTTTGGTCCACTTGGACCTGAGTTTTGAGCAGAGTGATAGATGTGGATCTATTTCCATTCTTCTACATGCCAACATCCAGTTAGACCAGCACCATTTGTTGAAGATGCTTTCCTTTTTCCATTGTGTATCTCAGGCTTCTTTACCAGGTGGCTATAGGTGTGTGGATTTACATCTGGGCCTTTGATTTGATCCCATTGATCAGCCTGTCTGTGTTTATGCCAATACCCTGCAGTTTTCGTTACCATAGCTCCTTAGTATAGCTTGAAATCAGGGATGGTAATACATCCAGATGTTCTTTTATTGTAGAGAATTGTTTTAGCTATCCTGGGGTTTTTGTTTCTCCATATGAAGTTAAGTATTGTTCTTTCAAGGCCTATAAAGAATTGTGTTGGAATTTAAATGGGGATTGAATTGAATCTACAGATTGCTTTTGGTAGGGTGACCATTTTCACTATGTCAGTCCTACCAACCCATGAGTATGGGGAATCTTCCCATCATTTGGTATCTTCAGTTTCTTTTCTCAAAGATTTGAAGTTTTTGTCGTGCATCTTTCCCTTGCTTGGTTAGAGTTACCGCAAGATATTTTACATTATTTGTAGCCATTGTGAAAGGTTTTGTTCCCCTGATTGCTTTCTCAGCCCATTTGCCATTTGTCTATAGGAGGGCTATTGATTTTTTTTTTTTTTGAGTTTTTCATCTATCCAGCCACTTTAATAAAGCTGTTTATCAGCGATAGGAGTTCCCTGGTAGAATTTTTGGGGCCACTTGTATATACTATCATATCATCTGTAAATAATGATCTTTCTTCCTTTTATAAATGTATGAGTGCTCTACTGCATGTACACCTGCATGCCAGGAGAGGGCATTGGATCCCATTACAGATGGTTGTGAGCCACCATGTGATGGGAATTGAACTGGGAATTGAACTCAGGACCTCTGGAAGAGCAGCCAGTGCCCTTAACCACCAAGCAACCTCTCCAGCCCTAACATCTTTCTTTCCACTTTGTATCCTCTTGATCTCCTTCAGTTGTCTTATTGCTCCAGCTAGAATTTCAAGTACTGTATGGAATAGACGTGGAAAGGGTGAACAGCCTTGTCTTGGCCCCAACTTTAGTTGGCTTGCTTTAAGTTTCTCTTCGTTGAATTCTGTCTTGGCTATCAGCTTGCTGTATATTGCCTTTATTATATTTAGGCGTGCACCTTGTTTCCCTGGTCTCTCCAAGACTTTTAACACGAAGGGGTATTAGGTTCTGTCAGAGGCTTCTTCAGCATCTAAAGAGATGATTGTGTGGGTTTCTTTCAGTTTGTTATATGGTAGATTATGTCAACAGATTTTCATATGTTGAACCATCCTCGTGTCTCTAAGATGAAGCCTGCTTGATCATGGTAGATGATCCTTTTGATGTGTTCTTGGTTTTAGTTTGCAAGTAATTTATTGAGTATTTTTGCATCTGTGTTCATGAGGAAAATTGGTCTGTAATTATCTTTCTTTGTTGAATCTTTATGTGGTTTGAGTGTCAGGGTGACTGTGGCCTCATAAAATGAATTTCACAATGTTCCTTCTGTTTCTATTTTGAGGAATAATTTGAGAAATATTAGTATTAGCTCCTCTTTGAAAGTCTGGTTGAATTCTGCACTAAATCTGTCTACCCCAGGACTATTATTGTGGTTGGGAGACTTTTAATAACTGCTTCTATCTCCTTTGAGGTTATAGGTCTATTTAAATTGTTTGTCTGATCTTGATTTAACTTTGATAAAAAAAAAAAAAACTTTGTGTATCTATCAAGAAAATTATTTCTTTTAGACTTTCCAATTTTGTAGAGTACAGGTTTTAAAATGAAGACTAATGATTCTTTGGATTTCTTCAATGTCCGTTGTTATGTCCACTTTTTTGTTTTTGTTTTTATTAATTTGGATATTTTCTTTCTTCTATGTGGTTTGGATAAGGGTTTATCTATCTTGTTGATTTTCTCAAAGAACCAGCTCTTTATTTCATCAATTGTTATACCGTTCTCTTTGTTCTGTTTTATTTATTTCAGCCCTCAGTTTATTTCCAGCCATCTGCTCCTCCTGGGCGTGTTTGCTTCCTTTTGTTCTAGAGCTTTTGGGTATTCTGTTACGTCACTAGTAAGAGATCTCCCCAGTTTCTTTATGCAGGAACGTTCTGCTATAACCTTCCTCTCAGCCCCACTTTCCCCGTGCCCTATAAGTTTGGGTATGTTGTATGTTCATTTTCATTGAACCCTAAAAAGTCTTTCATTTCTTTATTTCTGCTTTGACCCAGTGATCACTGAGTAGAGAGTTGTTCAGTTTCCACCAGTTGTAGGCTTTCTGTTGTTTCTGTTGTCATTGAAATCCAGCTTTAATCCTTGTTGGTCTAATACGATACAGGAGGTTATTGCGATTCTATTAAGACTTGTTTTGTAACCAGGTATGTAGTCAATTTAGAGAATGTTCCATGAGGTGCTGAGAAGAAGGTATATTCTTTTGTGTTTGGATGAAATGTGTTAATTCCTGTTAGGTCCATTTGGTTCATAATATCTGTGAGCCCTAGTATTTTTTTTTTCCTGTTTAGTTTTTGTCTGGATAACCTGTCAATTGGTAAGGATGGGGTATTGAAGTATTTCACTATCAATGCATGAGAATCAATGTGTGATTTAGGCTTTAGTAGTGTTTCTTTTACAAACATGGGTACCCTTGTCTTGGAGGCATAGGTATTAAGAATTGAAGGATCATCTTGTTGTATTTTTTTTTCCTTCAATGAGTGTGAAGTGTCCTTCCCTGTCTCTTTTGCTTAACTATGATTTGAAGCCTATTTTATTGAAGATATTAGAATGGCTACACCACCTTGTTTCTCAAGTCCACTTGCTTGAAAAATCTTTTTCCAACCTTTTATTCTGATGAAATGGCTATCTTTTAAATTGAGGTATGTTTCTCATCTGCAGCAGCAGGATGGATCATACCTTCCTATCTATTCTGTAAGTTTGTATATTTTTACTGGGAAGTTGAGTCCACTGATACTGAGACATATCAGTGACCAATGATTGTGAATTCCTGTTATTTGGGGAAGGGGTGTGCACATGTGTGTGTGTGCGCACATCCTTCTTTCAGTTTTGCTGCTGTGAGATTATTTATTGCCTGTGTTTTCATGGGTGTAGTTAATCTCCTTGGGTTGGAGTTTTCCTTCTAGTACCTTCTGTATGGATAGATTTATGAATAGATATTGTTTAAGTTTGACTTTGTCATAGCATCTCTTGTTTTCACCTTCTGTGGTGATTGAGAGTGGTGCTGGGTACAGGAGTCTGGGCTGGCATCTGTGGTCTCTCAGAGTCTGAAGGACTTCCTTTCAGGTCCTTCCAGCTTTATCGTTTCCATTGAGAAGTCCGGTGTAATTCTGATATGTCTGCCTTTACATGTGACTTGGCCTTTTCCCGTCAGCTTTTGGTATTCCTTCTTTGTTGAGTACTTAGTTTTGATTATTATGTGGAGGGGGAGTGCTTTCTTTTCTGATCCCATCTGTTTGGTGTTCTGTAAGCTTCTGGTATGTTTACAGGCATCTCCTTCTTAGGCTAGGAAATTTTTTTTCTTCCATGATTTTGTTGAAAATATTTGTGCTGGAAATCTCCTTCTTCCATTCCTAATATTCTTAGATTTGGTCTTTCATAGTGTCCCAAATTTCCCGGATGTTTTATGTCAGGAACTTTTTATATTTAACATTTTCTTTGACAGATGTGTCTGTTTCTTCTATCATATCTTTTACACCTGAGATTCTCTCTTCCATCTCTTGCATTCTGTTGGTAATGGTTGTGTCTGTAATTCCTGTTCTCTTCCCTGGGATTTTCATCTCCAGGATTCCCCAGTTTGTGGCTTCTTTATTGCCTCTATTTTCATTTTCAGGTCTAGAACAGTTTTAAATGTCTCCATCATTTTCTCAAATTGTTTGTTTGTATTTTCCTGAATTTCTTTAAGGGATTTGGTCATTTTTTCTTTAAGGACCTCTATCATCTTCATAAAGTTGGCTTTAAGGTCTTATTCTTATGCTTCAGCTATGTTGGAATGTTCGAAACTTTCTGTGGTGTGACTGAACTCTGGGGTGACATATTGCATTGGCTGTGGTGTGTTTTTACACTGGGCTCTAGGCACTGCTTTGGAGTGATTATAGGTCTAGGTGCTAATTTCTGAGTTTGTCTTATTGGTTGGGTATTTTGATCCTTGGTTTCTGTTTCCTCTCTGGTCTCCTTTAAAAAAAAAGATTTATTTATTTATTTGTTTGTTTATTTATTTATTATATGTAAGTACACTGTAGCTGTCTTCAGACACCCTAGAAGGCATCAGATCTCATTAACGATGGTTGTGAGCCATCATGTGGTTGCTGGTTGAACTCATGACCTTCAGAAGAGCAGTCAGCGCTCTTAACCTCTGAGCCATCTCCCCAGCCCCTCTCTGGTCTTCTTGTCAGTCTGTTGTCTTTAGCAGAGCAGGAAGTCTCCATCCCAGTTGGACACTGGGGCATGGCAACTGGGGGGGGGCAGAACTGGGGATAGGATGGGGGAATCTGAGAGAGTGAGAGAGTGCAGGAGGTTAGTGGGCAGAGCCTGCCTGGACTGTTTGCCTTCCTGATGATTGTTAACTAAGGCATTTTCAGGAATAGTGATGGAGCAACAGAAAGTTCAGGGGGGTGGGGCTCACTCCTTTGCCCAAGCCTCACAATTTATATACAAGTCAACTCTAAATTAAGTGAAATTTAAGTATAAAATATAAAACTATAATAAATTTAGGGGAAAAAAAAACATAGGACACACCTTCAGGATTAAGGTGTAGCCAAGAAGTTTTAGATTTGACACCACAGCACCATTCCAAGGAATGGAAAACCATTCATTGGATTTCATCAGATTTTTTTTTAATGCCAAAGATTTTGTGAGGTTGACAAAAAAGGTTGTGTTCCTACATAGAGTCCATACTTGGAAAATATAGAGCCAGACACCAGGGGCTGCACTGGGGACGATTAAGGAACTCTGAAGTGAGTGGGACGAGGCTGAACCACACCCATATGTCAGAGGGAAGACACATCACTACTGTTGGGGGACAGGTACATGGTTTCCTTAAAGATAAACCTGAGTCCCCCTGGTATATCCTGGCAGCTCCCCAGAGAGTAAACACTGGTGTTTATTTTTAGGGCCTATTTGGTATCTGCAGGAGCTTTATAGTTTCAGAAATGGGGCACGTTTTCCTTAATGGGTGTATAAACACGGGTACACCGACTCTGTGGAATATTCCTCAGCAGTAGAAAGTGAGGCTCAGCTAAGTAGCAGGAATTACTCCACAAAAGCCAGTTCTCTATACCACAGTGATCTTGCAGAGAAGAAAATAAGCAAAGTCCCCTGTTCATAAAGCTTTAAAAACACCTTAGGAATAATTAGCCTCAGCATCTTTTTATGTAGCAGAGGTTTCCTAAGCAAGTTCCTAGCAAGCATGTGCCTAAAGAGGTAGACAAGGTCACATCTGTGACCCGGCATGAAGGAAGCTGAGGCCAGCCTGGGCTACTACACATCCTTGACCCCAGTATGTAGGAAGCTGGGGCCAGCCTGGACTATACAGTGAGACCCTGTCTCATGAAAGAAAGCAAAGAGGGTGAGGAGGAAGGCTCAAAAAGCAAAGGCTGGTGGTGCTCAATGGTGCAGCCCACCATACATACACTAGCACGTGTGTGTTTGCACACATATGATCTTTCCCAGTAGGAAAGAGCGCAGGTGCCTAGAATTGGTGTGAATAGCCTTCACTAAAGCACCGTAGTGTATGAATGACGTAGTCACTAGAGTGTCTGTCACCTTCTTGCTCCCATGATTCATTGTGAAGCCGGTCTGCGCTGGACTAGAGCAACACATGACACGAGTAGAACTTACACAGCCTTCTCTGCCCGCTTCCAGCTTCCCAGTGAGGACCCTGAGATCTCCGAGGTTTCGTCCAAGTGCCTGTCCATCCTGGTGCAGCTGTATGGAGGAGAGAACCCTGAGAGCTTGTCCCCAGAGAACCTGGTGACCTTTGCCAACCTCCTGATGACCAAGGAGGACCCGAAGGACCAGAAGCTTCTGCTAAGGATCCTCAAGAGGATGGTGAGTCAGCCAGGGCGGAACACGGCCACCACAGCACCCGGACTGGGCGACTGGGCAGGGCCTCTGTGTGCAGTCATGCGTGGCTGACACTGGTCATATTCTGCATGTTGATGTTGGTTATACTCTATATGTGTTACATTGTCTTTCTGAAGCACATGAGAAACACAAGACATCATTCTTTAAAAACGGAAGAAAGGGAAAGAAGGCAGAGACAGGGACAGACATAGAGACAGGTTCTCTGGCTGAAGTGTCCTAATTAGTAATTTAACACTGGTGTAATTCTTTGACACCCTTGCCATACCTATTCTGCTTCAGTCAGCTGCCCCAGTTTGTTACTTAAATGGCTTTCTTTCTGGTCTAGGATACCTTCCAGTGTATTCTGTTTTAATCTGGGATGGACTCACACTGTTTCTTTCATCATGATTTTTTTTTTTTTAAGATTTATTTATGATTATATGTAAGTACACTGTAGCTGTCTTCAGACGCACCAGAAGAGGGCATCAGATCTCATTACAGATGGTTGTGAGCCACCATATGGTTGCTGGAATTTGAACTCAGGACCTCTGGAAGAGCAGTCAGTGCTCTTAACTGCTGAGCCATCTCTCCAGCCCTTTTTTTCCCCCACTAGTGGAGTTAGGAGGCCTGGCACACTCATGAGTTCTTTAAGTTGTAAGAAGTTACAGAGGGAAGAGCTTCCCTCAAGGGTCTACCACAAACACAATCATCACATGTACATGCTGGCCAGGAGGCACATGGACATGGCTTTTAATGTCCTGAAGGTCCGTGTGCCCCGTGGCTCCTGGGGCTGGAAGCCTGAATGGATTCAGAGACGGTAACCCTGAAGTGTAAAAGGCCCTGTAGGATGTCATGACTGGGATACGAGGCTATCCATCATCTAAGAGGTTGGGGGGATATGTGGCCACCAGAAGAGATACCCTGGCATTTCTGTTTAGGGTCTCAATCTTGGGGCAGAATCCTTCTGAAGCCATAATTTTCACTAACAAAGGATCAGGCTGTTCAGTTCTGCTGATGGACCTGAGCATGTCCCCCAGATCCTCTTTCTTATCCCTCTATATTTAGGGAGTTTGGAGAACGGTGTGGAGCCTGATGATCGACTTACCTGTTTTCATTTACAGGAAAGTTGGGAGATTTTTTTAATCATACTTCGTGCTTTTGCTATCAAAACATGGTGGGGGTCTTCAAGTCCCTCCCAAGTCTGTGTTACTTATAGTGTTCCCAAGAGGTTTGCAGATGAGCCTACATGTCTGTTAATTAAAGCTAGCTTACTCCCAACACTCAGTGCTGATGGAGACTGGCTGAAGTAAAGCTGCCAACTACTCTGGGAAAGCAGTTGGCATCCAGGAGAAGGTGGCACCTGTCATCTTCAGGCCCATATGTCAGGGGCAGTGCAGGTTTCAGTTGGCAGTGGGTAATTCCAGTAGCCATGTCATGGCTGACTCTGAAAGAGATGTGATTGGGATGTCTCACAAGCGCCCACCCCTGAAAGGTCTCTGCTCTGTGTCCTGCACCTGCAGGGGAGGGGGCAGGAAGCCCTGAGTGAATGTGCACCTTGTCAAGGGCATGGGCTTGTCATGGACACTAATGACTTCAGCCATGGCAACCGTAAAGCCTTCCTCTGGGTAAGGCTTAGAGGTGTGGCGACACCTTCCTCTGATCTAAGTGTTTAGGAAGGATTAACAGTGTGCACACACACTAGCAGTCCCAGGTCTCTGCTCCTGGGTGACTGAGGCCAGCCTGACCTTGGAGACTGCTGACACCCCCCCTGGTGGTGTACATATGAACCTTGCTGTGCAGTTAGTGCTTTCCCTCAGACGGAGCCCTGCCCACCCAATCACAGCTTTTTTAAAATCTGTGTTCTGTTCTTCCTTCATTCCCTCCTTGCCTGAGTCTGGTTAAGTCCCTGAGCAGAGTAGGGTGTGGCAAGCGCCCAGCTGTCATTTCCTATCTAAGTTCTGACATTGGTCACCGGGTGTTCCTCTATGAACATAAGTGTCACATGGCATTTCCTAGTGTGCTGAGCTCTTGTGGGCATGTCCAGGCCCCATGCATCCCACGATGGCTGTGAATGTGGCTCAGACATTGCAGATGATAGTATCCCAACGTTATCAAGAAGACAACACAGTAGGTGCTCTGTGACTGCAGGTCTGGGGATTGCTTGCTTGTTCTTATTCTTTTATTCTATGACCACGTTGAGTCGCAAAACTCAGACTGGACCTGATTTTGACCACAAAAGTAAAGAAATATTCTTGGTATAAAAATATACCTCAGGATGTCGCTCTCTCCTGACTTAAGTTTCTCAAGATTGCAACCTTCTGTTTTTATTTTTGTCTTCTCTCTCTCTCTCTCTCTCTCTCTCTCTCTCTCTCTCTCTCTCTCTC
>NC_034599.1:113883423-113904298 GCF_900095145.1 Mus pahari | reverse complement strand
TCTCTCTCTCTCTCTCTCTCTCTCTCTCTCTCTCTCTCTCTCTCTCTCCTAGCTGTCCTTTAGACCAGGCTGGCCTTTAGACCAGGCTGGCCTTTAACTTACAGAGATCATCACCTCCGCCTGCCTCCCGAGTGCCAGGATTAATTGTGTGCAGCACCAGGGTTGAGTGTGAGGGGTGAGTGTGAGTCTAGGGAAACTGTTAAGAGCAGCACACTTACCCAAGTTAGCACACAATAACTGTGAGTGTTGTGGGAGACACGGAGCTTCTCCCGCAGTTCTGGTAGACGGGCCTGGAGAGCCTCATGGGGCGCGCCCTCCCGGGGCCCACACGCGCCTGATCACGGTTGTTCTGGGTGCATCTTCCTGCCTGTGACTGCCGAAGTCTGCGGATTACCCTGGGAACTCCCCCAAATGAGTTCCATATACCTTTCCAACAAACAAAGGAAATATCTCACCTAGAACTCTTAATTATCAGAGGAGAACATGTCCTGGAGACCACGTGTGTACATCTGCATGTGTGAGAATTTGTAAACCTGCATGTAATGACTCCTTTATATGGGAGAAATTTCTATGCAGCCCTGGGTATATAGATATAAATAGGAACAGAAAACATTTACTGATAATAGAGCACAAGGAATTTTATTTTAAGACAGTTCTCTGGCATACATGTAGCCTTAACCACTTATTAAAGACAGCAGTGTATTTGCGTACCAATGAGATACGTGGGCATTGAGTTAAATCTCAGCTGGATGCAACCGCAGGACGAGGAGCGATTTCCATATTCGCTGGGCTCCATCTGCACCTTGGTTTTGTCACTGTGGATCTGAGCATCCTCTTTGTATATACGTTACGTAGCAGATGTGTGTTTAGTGTCATTTCAGAAATTCTGTCCTAATCTTAAGCTAGAATTCATTAAAGAATTGTGTTTGAAGCTCAAACAGCAATTTTAAAAGCCAAATATTCTAATGTAAGACAATCCTGAAATGGGCCAATTTGATCCTGACACGCTGAGTCTGTGTTTGGCGTGGCTGTTCCCAGGAGCTCCATGCAACACAAGGGGTTGTGTGACGAGTCAGTGTGCACGCTGCACACATTCACGCTGCACATGGCACACCGCACAACCAGGCTTCAGCGATGCGCCACAGACCGTGCTGCAAACGCCCCATTCCTGAGGCACTGCATGGTGGATTTGGTTTGGTTTTTTGAGATTGTAATAATTTGATTTTAACACTTCTCCCTTTCTTCCCCCTGAATCTTCGCATGTACCCCTCCCTACTCTCCCCCAAATTCTTGGCCTCTTTTTCACAGTTATTGCATGTATACATGTTTTTGTATTACATATATATTCCCAAACATAACCTGTTGAGTCCATATCATGTTACTTGCACATATGTTTTCAGAACTGACCATTTGGCATGGCATGCCAACTGCATGCTCTTTCCTGGGGAAGGCCCCTCCCCCACCCCCAGCTTTACTCCTTAAGGGATTCCAGTCAATTTGGCATCAAGACTCGGGAAGCCCGTTACTCACCAGCATTCCTCTGACCTCTGACTTCCAGTTTCACGGTTCCATGTGCTCTCATGACCCATAGTTAAAGGGCTTGGGCTAAACATTGATCAAGTCAGAAATCCAGGCCCAGCACTTCTAGGGATAACACTCCTGAAGTCAGTGTTAGGACCCCACTGAAGCGGTCGTGCTTTGGGAAGTAGCTCCTTCAAATGTCTTCCTAAAGGACCCATTTCCAGAGTGTTCCAAGATCGTGCCCCATGGCACCATGGCTTCTGTCACAGCTAAGCGCCTGCTGCTCCCCACTCCTTCCTGACGCACTCAGTTGTGCTGGGCTCTCGTCCTATGTCACCTGTGCCTCTCCCTCTGCTTTATTCATGGCGTATGTTTATCTCTGCTTCAAAGAGGCTCTCAAAGTGCCACGCAGCACAGGTTTTGTTCAGGACACTACTTTTATTTACACTAAACCAGTAGCACTTGCGGTCTATCTAGGAGCAGGAGCTAGAAACAGATCATATTAATCGCAGCTCTAGAATATTTGATTGTTAAGTACCACAGAAGTTTTGATGCCACTTTAAAAAAAAATCATTATTATGTCCAGAACCCAAGGCTGGTTATGAACTCCTAACAGGCCTTTTGTGCGATGGGTATGGGCAGGTTTTAATGAAATTTGAGTGTCTCTAGAGATCACAGATACTTGGGCCTTTAACATTGTGGCGTTGCTTAGCAACCTGGAAGTCATTACCTCCCAGGCACTGTAACAACAGGCTATACTTTCCTTGCTGGTCCCTGATGAAAATGTAATGGAGACAATCCCTTTCTAAGGGCTCCACTCCAGAGCAGGCAGCAAAGTGGATTTTTTAATTCTCTTTACAGCCTGGGCAGTTTTTAATCCAGCATAAAAAGTATTGTCTCCTGACTGCCACGTGTAGCCGAATGAAGCATATTCTCAGGTGTTCTTAAGAGCAAAACTCCTGTTGTGACTCCATAGAAACTGCTCACAGATGCGGCCTCAGCACGTTGGCAAGACCATCAGTTACTGTCCACTGTCAGTCAACACAGGGTTTCTCCTTAGTTCATTCCACCAAGATGTTTGAAGATCTTAGGCAGGTCTGAAGAATATACCGACGTCATACACTTTAGAGGTGTAAGAATAACATTAACCTGAATTACTGAAAAGTTGGATTCACGGAAAAATACGTTTTTCAAAGTTCTAATAGAAGAGTCTTGCATTGTGTAATAAACAGACATTCTGTGCATTAGGTTCCCAGGAACCCAAGGGACACACCACACAAATCTGTTGGCGGATGGGTAGATACAACATGACATGTCCATGTAGTAGCTCATCAGTCAGCCATCAGGAGAAGTGAAAAACGTTATAGATGGATCTCGGAAGCAGTAAGTGGTTAATTAAAGTCAAACTCTGAAGCCTGACTGCCTGGCTCTTGTCATGTAGAAGGTGGGGGCTGGGTAACAATATCCTAGAGAATCTATAAAGCCGCAGAACAAGATACCAAGAGCTGCAGTATGGGCACTGTACCTGCCCACTGGTAGGCGTGCCTGCCTTTCTGAGCTGATGGGGTGTTCTGGCATTGATGTGGAGACAGTGGTGAGAGCGTGGAGTTCCTGAGCAGCATTAAGTTGTACACTTTGAGATGTTGAGTTTAATGACACGTGGGTTTTTTGGCTTGTTTGTTTTTTTTGTTTTTAACAAATTGAAACACCAAAAAGAAAGAGAGATAGAGCTTAGCTAACTTGGGAAGCCTGGCAAGGAGATAAGGAGAATGGGGTTGTCAAAGGTGAGGGGGGTGAAATGGATAAGAGGGTGTCCCGCATATATTAGTTTGTGATGTACACATACGCACACATCACAAACTAATATAGCTATAAAAATGAGTCAGAGTGTGAAATGTCACTGGCAACAGGAAAGCACCAGGTTGAGAAGTCTCCAATCGACAGCACTGGCCTGCGAGAGTGTTTAGGACTGAGGAGCCTAGCCCACCACAGGCAGGAGACAGGTACCCCAGGAAGCTTCCAAGGAGTCTCAGCCCTGGGCCACTGAGACACTCAGCAGCTAAAGTACCCGCCTCCACGCCTGGCAGTCTGAGTTTGGTCCTTGGACCCATGAAAGAATGGAGAGGACGTATTCCATAACGTTGTCCTCTGACCTCCACAAGTGTACCCTGACATGTGCTCAGAAACACACATTATACATGTGCGTAGTAATTACAGTTTTCAAAAGAAGCCCAGCCTCAGGACCACAGGGCTCAGAGGAAGCACAGCATGGGCCCAGCCCTGCAGGAGAGCTGCTTGCTCCCCTGCTCCCAGCATTCCCATGGTCCCCTGCAGGTGGACACAAGAGTCACTGAGCTCTGGGCCTGGTTTCCAGGCTCCCAGAATCACCACACCCATAAACGGGCAACCTGTGATGCCTCACTCGCTCGCTGTAGGGCAAGGCTGCCTGGGCTTCAGCAGGCTCTTGGTGTGAAGACGTCTTTATGAAATCAAAGTCAGATCTCCCAAACCACTGACTGGTCTACCAGGCATCCAGTCCCCACTCTTATCTTCAGTTACAGCCATGGCCAAGCCGGACATATCACTGGACTTGTAGGAGGGTCCAGACCCAGCACAAGATTATCTAAGGAACAAGACAGGCTGGTAAGAGGGCTCAGTTGCTAACAGGGCTTGCCACTGAACAGAAAGACCTGAGTCCAGTCCCTGGAACCCACATGATGAGAGAGAACTGGCTCCCTAAAGTTGTCCTCAGACCCTCACACATATACCATGGCTTACAAGCACACACATGCACAATAAATAAATGCAAAAAGAAAGAAAGAAAAAGAGAGAGAGAGAGAGAGAGAGAGAGAGAGAGAGAGAGAAAAGGGTAAGAAGTATGAAGTTTTTCCATGTGGATTCAGACAATCCTCATGGGAACAGTATGTTCACCACAGGTCTGGGGACCCAGCAAAATTAAACACCCACCCAATGGTGTGAAAAAGGGCAGGTACCTCCCCACATTTCTCACGTGGGCTCATTTGCATATTATATGCAAAATACATCTGTTTACTCACCATATGATAATGGCCACAGTGAGTCATGAGTATTCTAAAGACAGAAATGCTGATTTCTAATAGTCAGCTGACCTGTAAATACCCAGCAAGTGGGTGGTTCACTCATTAAGTCTGTTAATGTACCTGCAGTATACACCTATGACAGACAAAGACACATACACACACACACACACACACACACACACACACACACACACACGTGGTTGGGGGCGGGAGACATTCAGTCATATTTTCCAGAGATGTGCAACATCGGACTGTCCTCAGCTTCTGATGATGTTGCATCCCATAAAGACACAGAAAGTTGAAACTTAGATCCAAGATGCACTTCCTATATAGCTGACCTGCTACACCTTACAGCAGCTACACCCTCGAGTGTGCGCTGCTTCCATGTGTTTGGGTGGCTGGCTAGGAGCTTGGAACATACCACTGCCCATTATCAGTGATACACACAGGGAAAGATCCAAAGATCTTAAGAAGAACCAGTGCAAGTCAGGGCCCATCTGTGTTTACTCAGACCAAACGTGTGTGCCTGTTTTAAATTGCTTTTATTTCACGTGTATGCATGTGTGTGAATGTTTTTCTGCGTGTGTATCTGTGCCCGTGGAGGTCAGAAGGATGGTGTCAGATCTCCTGGAGCTGGAGTTACAGATGGTTGTGAGCTGCCATGTCGATGCAGGGGACCGAACCCGGGTCTCCTATGACAACAGCCAGTGCTCTTTAACTTTTGAGCAGTTTCTCCAGCTCCCATTTGACCATTTTATTCTGCTCCCCAAAACATACCATTTCTTGGAAAAATACCTTACATTTCCAATACTATAATAAGCAAACAAATGACTAGACCATCCCACACTGAACCCAGAGGTCATTCACCCCTGTTGAGGAAGTGCTGTGAATTCATCGGTCTTGGCTCCCCCTGCCGAGTGAATCTTGCAGGGTTTAAAGAATGAAGTGTTCCTGTGTGGAAACTGGCACTGCTGTGTGGCTGAGACTCCTCTGTATCCCTCGGTTGGTCACACTGAGATGTGGGGAGTCTGCTGGTTGTCCCCGGGCTCTGTGACTGTGGAGCTGTGCAGTGTCTGGCATGCATGCTAGCTTTTCTCTGGGCAGAGGCTAAGCTTGCGCAGCGTCCAGAGTGGATAGTGCACCTTGCTGATGTGACATCTTCCAGGTGGCACCTGAGAAACTCACCTGACAATAGGATTATTGGGAGGCAATTACATCTTTAACTGGAAAGTTCAGCCTTAATTTAGCTGATGTTTTTAGTTTATTTGGCATGGCCACATGATTCAGTTGTTTCTCCGTTGGCATAGATAAAAATTAAATTCCTTTGTGCGTGCACCGAGGAGGAGGCCTGCATGCCCATGATGCTGGGTGTCTTACTCTGTTGCTCTCTTGAGACAGCCTCTCACTGAACCTGGAACTCACTGTCTCCTGCCACCCCATCGTCTACCTCAGCACCGGCACTGAGGTCATGGGCACATACTGCCATTCCTAGCTTCTGTACTAGGGAATGCCGTGTACAGCCAGCCTTTTACCCCTGCCTGAGCTGGCTCCTCCGGCCCTGTTCCTATAGACAGATTTTGTAGTTGCAAGAGAAACTTTAGCAGTCTTATTTTCCAGACCCACAGGACTTTCTGCCATCTCACTGTAGAACACATTAGGATGTGAGATGTGTCTCAGATACAGGAAGGAGATTTTAAATTTGCTTCATTGAGTTTTGATCAAAATTCTAGACTACAGAGGCTGCCACATCTTGTCAAATCTTAGTTTCTTCTTTCTCTCAAATGAGGTGTTATCATGAACCATGACCTGGAGAAATGTCCCTCGTGGGCTCCCATAGGAAACTTAGACTTCCTACCTGTTGATGACTCAGCACAAGGAGCACAGGGATTTGGGTGCCAGAGTGCAGGGGACGATGGGTGGCCCTGCCTCTGGCATTGTTCATGGTGTGGCTGACTGATAGGACCCCTGTTCTTTCTTCCTCAGAACTGCTCCTGGCCCATAACTGTGGAGCTACCAGGGTGCCTCGGGTGTCATCCCTGCACGTGGTCCCCTGGTGTCTGCTGTGCCTACACTTTCAGCACTGCAGAGAAGGTGCTAATACAGATGGGGTGGGGGAAGAAGCCTAAGGGAGGAGCCCAGGCTGTCTCGTCCTCCCACTCAACACCTGTGGCTCAGGGCAGGGAGGAAAGGCAGGACGCAAGTTGACACCGCCAGCACCAGCTATTAGAAATGACCAGGACATTTCAAATGGACGTTTCTGGTAGGGTCTTCTGTCTCTAAGGCCAGTCTGATCCAGCAGAGATCTACACATAGAAATCCTTGGAGCAGGGCTAGAGAAGTCTCAGGAAAGGAGTAAATTAATAAGCCAGAGAGACGCGCTGGTCCCCAGCACACATCTCCTCAGCTGTCCTGAGTATGTTACATGCCTGCTGATGCGTGTACTGAGCAAGCTGTCCTTGCCATCGTCAGGTCAGGGGTGAATGCGGAGGGGGAAATGAGGGTAGGAAGAGGGTCTCCACTGAACCCAAGCAAGTCCTTCCTGATGCAGAGAAGAGAACCCAGGCTGCACCCGGTCCCTCACCCACTGTGCGTCTTTGGGGTTACCAGTGACCATCTCAAGACTGAGTGCTTTGCTGTGTGGACCCCTCTGAGTGCCAGGGGACCAGATGATGAGTGTCTGTCACAGAGCTTGAAGTGGAGCAGTCACGCAGGAGGACAGAGACTCACACACGTGCACGCAGGTAGCAGTGAACTATGAAATGGCAGTCACGTGACCCACACAGTTCCCATGCTTCCGTCCATTGTCTCTCTCAGTAGAGGGCCAGTTCCGTCTGCATACACCCCCTCTGCCCAGGGTTCAGTGACAGGGGAGCTAAACATACCTGGGTAAGGTAAGATAGCACATCATACCTGTGCCCTGTGCATGTGATTGCTGACATAGAGCAGTGTGGAGAAGTGTGGGCCAGCAGGTGCTTCACAGCCTAGAGGAGGCTGCCAACCTTCTTCTCCAAACCAGGGATGGGATCAGCCTCACTGCCTTGCTCGGGAGAGCTCAGTGACTCTGCATGACCAGCTCATGACTTATGCATAAGCACTGGTGACCCCATCTGGCCTCCCTCAAGGTCCTGACCCTTCCGCAGCCCTTCCCTGCTGGCAGTAGATAATCTCCAGCAGCTGGGGAACCAGAAGCCTATCACCAATTACCGTGGGCATCTCTGTGCCCCCAGAGAGTACCTTGTGCCTTGTTAGGCTTAATTGCACGGCCACGGAGAGCTGGAGCCTCTGGCATTGTATCCTCTGTGGCCCTGGGGCATCCCAAGGATGAGCAGCTTGGTGACGGGAGTCCACTGCTCAGTGGGGCACAGGCTGACTGAGTCCATTACCACTACAAAGGCTGGAGAAGGGCCGGGCAGCCTCCTCTGCAGGGAGCGATACCAGGAAGCTCTGCGAGCTGGAGTGCAGTGTGAGTGTGCCTTCCCGTCACAGCCTTGACGATGCTGTACACGACAGAATGTGTAGAGCTGTACCCATGCTGGACATGGAGCCAAGTCAATGGGGTGCTAGCCCCAGAGAAACCCCAAGTGGAAGATACAGCCAGCTCCATTTTATATTTCAGAGAAGTGTATGTGCAGGAGGCTAGAGAGGCATGTTCTAAAGCCAGGGTTTGAACCCAGAGTATGTGAGTGTGTGAGTGTATGTGTATGAGTGTTTGTGTTTGTTTGTTTGTGTGTACATGTGTGTGTATATGTGAGTATGACTGTGTATGTGTGTGTGTGTGTGTATGTGAGGATGACTGTGTATGTGTGAGTGTGTGTGTTTGTGAGTATATGTGTATGTGTCTATGCATGTGTGAGTGTATGTATGTATGACTGTGTATGTTTGTGTATATGTGTGTGTGCGTGTGTGTGCATCTGAGTGTATTGAGTATGAGTGTGTGTGAGTGTGTGTGTTTGTGAGTATATATGACTCTGTGTTTGTGAGTATGTGTGTGTTTTTGTGTGTGTGTGTGTGCATGTGACTGTGTGTGTATGTATGTGTGTTTGTTTTGAAACAAGATGCATGTGTGTTTATAGCCCTGCTCACCTTAAATTCACTCTGTAACCCCAGCTTGCTTCAGATTCACTATGTAGCCTAGGCTGGCCCCTGACTTCTGTGATCCTCCTGCCTCTGTGTCCTGAACAGAAGCTATAGCTTAACATGTAGCCATCACTCATCGTGTGTGATGTAATTTTTACCCCCAAATAGTGAAGAGCTGGTTATTTCCAGGAGTGTTCTTGAGCATTGTTTGCTTTATCCAGGCAGGACTGTCACCTGTAGTCTGTTACAACAAGTGAGGTCTCCTCAGAGAGGGACAGACAGGGAGGCAGAGACAGAGAGAGAGAAAGAGTCTGAGACAGGGAGGAAACCCTCTGAGAACCTTGTACTGCACACAGCCGTTAGCTTCACGTGCTGTGGTTGGCACTGCTTGCCCTTTTCAGCTTCACACTCTGGGCCTGTGGCTTTCACAGCTGGTGTCCTACCACCCCACAGGCTGGGAGAGCAGGCCCCTCTATTAATCAAGGCAACAGACTTGCAGCCTTCACAGGAACAGCACCGCAGAGTGGTCTGCAGAAGTTCTCTGAGCATGGCTGACCTTGACCTGGCTGCTTGCACTCTCTGAGGTGACAGCAAGCCATGAGTAGCAGAGGCCTCGAGCAAACACAGGCTTGTTCAATTACGGTGCTCTACAAGCTGGCTGAAGCCCTTACTTATATTGATATAGATACAAAAATAGCCACTTTCCCGAAAACATCAAAACAGAGTTGGTCCTCATAAATATTCCATGGTGGGAACCTGCATCTAATGTAAATCCATTAAGTCATGATGGGGAAGGCTCTTGACCATCTATGAATATTTCACACTCAAGAGAGAGAGGTAATTAACATTGATGAGCCCACTACCCAGTAAAATGCTGTTTTAAACAGTGTCCCTGTGAGCTGTTGCACCAGTACACACCTGTCACCCTAGCTCCTGGGAGGTGCTGCCAGAAGGATCTACTCAGAGTTATTCCTCCCTGCGTAATAACCTGTGATGGCAAGGCCAGCCTGGGCTACATGAGACCCTGTCTAAAATACCAGCAAAAAGAAAAGTTCTAGCTAGAACAAAATCATAAATACATATAACCTGCTACCTAATAAGGTGTATATAAATACATGTCCTCATTAATTGTATGAAGCTATGAAACTTGGTCGTGCTGTGACTCAGAAATGTACTCAGAACTTAGTACAGCAGCGATGGCGTCCCCAGAGAATAGCCCCTGTCAGGCAGGTCTAATCCACTCAAAAGAATCCCTCCAGTAACCCGCCGGCCGGTCGGCACTTCTGGTAGCTTCCCAAATCAAGTTTACAGTTTTCTAATCTTTAAAAATGTGTCCAAGCCTCCTGCCGGCTTCTCTCAGTCAGTGCCTCTCTGTCTGTCTCACAGTGCCAGGCCCCCTCCTCTGTGTCAGTTTCTCTCAGTCGGCCTTGCTGTCTCACCCTTCCCCCACCCCTCTGGGAGGCACAGCAGCTACATGCTTCTAAGTCACTTCAACCTTGGGACTCACTTTTGTTCCCTTGGGCCATTCTGGCTGTTACCCTGCAGTCTGGTGAAGCGGGTGACGACGGATGCTGCAGATCTCCCTGCTGACTGACTGCCCACGTTCCCACAGCCTTTCCGAGCCTGATGCGGGCGAGAGCAGGCGGAAGTGTTCTTTACCTCTCCCTCACTTGCCTGCTCACCTGGAAATCACGAGGGCCCTTCCTCCAACATACTGGGAATCTAATCATTTTCCCACCTCTTCTGTCAGCTTCTGACCTGTCACTTCCCACGGGTCCCCTGTCCTCTTCTGTTGCTCCTGCTCCTCTGCCCTGCCATCTCTTCTCGGGAACCCTTTAAGTCCTGTACTGCTCAAATGCTCCATTGACTCTTGTCTAGGGAGAGAATACAGACACCCTGTCCCACAGGGCCCCACGGTTTGCCACCATCTTTGTGGTTCACCTCTGTGGGGGTTCTGTCATCCCCATGTGTACAAATGTGTGCCCGGGACAAATGTGTGTGTCCTCTCTCTGGAAGAGTCTGTACCACAGCCCACATGCTGCCTCTCATTAAGTTCTGCAGACGTTCGGTCGGGTGTCACCGGTCAGCCGTTCCCTGGTGCGGAGCAGCTGGCAAGACAGCAATGCCCATCGCCTGCCTCACGGCTCCCTTCCCTTCTCATTTTCTGGATTTGCTTTTTTTCCCTCCAAGACTGTCGCCACTGTAAGGATAAGAAGCCTGTCCCTGGGCCTCCCTGTCGCTGTTCTCTTCAGCACAGACGTGTACAGAGCGTATTGATTGCTTAAAACAACAAACCATCTCTGTAGAGTAAGACCTGCGCCCTCCCTGGATGGACTCAAGCACTGAACTGTCTTCAAAGCCCACAGCCCACGGGACAGCCACACTCAGGCTGGGTCTCCCTCTGGGCAGCCCCTCTGGAAACCCTGTCAAAGCTCAGTGTGCTCTTTCCGAGTGGCTCGTGGCTGCAGGTTGTGCAAGGGCACTGTGTTATTCGGGATCGAGAGGCTGTGCAGCCACACAGCAGAGTGTGCACCTGGCTCCTGTGTGCAGATGGGTTGTTTGCCTGTCTGCACCTCCAGTCTCCCACCTGTAAAGTAGACCAGGGCTCTAAAACTTCTCCTTGTGTCACACTGTGGACAGCATCATCGTCATCAACTTTACAGGATCTAGGCGGGCCTGGGATGCGAGCACCGGTCCAGTGGGCCGGGGACCCAGCTAAGTGAAAGAGAGAGCAAGCAGAGCATTCATCTTTTTGCTTCCTGACTGTGGATGTCATGTGACTAGCTGCCCCCACTGCCGTGCCAACCCTGGCGCCTGTCAAGATGCACCTTCAAATTCTGAGCTTCCTCGAGTTGCTTTTGTGAGAACAGAGAGTGTTGTAAAAGCCGGGGGCTAGGGGGTGGAGGTGTCACAGCTGTGGCAGCAGCTGGCCCGAGCCAGGACCTGGCAGGTGCTGGTTGCCATTTGTGTTGGCCTCATTGCTAGGTCTGTGGCACCCGCTACAGCAGGCCTCTTCTACACTGCAGACCCATGTCTCTCAGAAGGTGTGGTACTGGGTTGGTAGCAGCAGACTCCTGCAGCCATTTTCAGTGACAAATGCCAGCACTGGATTTGAGTCCTACTATGTGCTAGGCTCTGTTCTGGGCGTGTAAGGGATGAGCAAGCCGATGACAGGCTTCAGACTCTGAGGAGGCCAACAGTGGCCTGGTTAGGGTTAGGCTCTTGCTGTCACACTCTGACGAGCTGACAGTTCAGGAAGCAGACTTCCTGTAAGCTACAGTTGTGTCTTGCAGTTCCTGCTCCTTCCTGCCAGCCCAGCTCAGTGCCAGTGACCTCAGAGGTGTGCCATGCCCATGGCCTATGAGATATTTTCAGACGTGGACAGCACTGTGCTGGAGCTGCTTAGCCCTGAGGCCTTCGTGGCAGGATCAGCCCCAGGCCTGAGACTCGGCTCTAGCCAGGAAGGCCTGGACAAGCCGCCTTTACCTCCTCAGTGACTCTTCATCAGTGAGATACAGGGGCAGCATCTGCCCTCACGTCCTCCGGGCTGCTGGGACATGGGTCCTCCATGAGTGTCCTCTGTGTACAGGTGCTGTCAGGTCAGGGTTTCTACTCCTGTGATAAACACCGTGACCAAGAGCAACTTCAGAGGAAAGCATTTATGTCATCCTATGGCTTGAGTTCATCAGGAAGCAGGGCAGGTGCTGAAGGCCATGGAGGAATGCTGCTTACTAACTTGCTTTTCATGCCTTGCTCATTCTGTAGTCTTACCCAGGACCACTTGCCTGTGGGTGGCACTACCCAAGGCAGCCTAAGTCCTCCTATATCAATCACTGGTGGAGAAAAAGCACCACAGGCTTGCCCACAGGTCAGTCTGGTGGGGCATTTTCACAACAGAGATTCCCTCTTCCCAAATGACCCCAGCTTATGTTGCGTTGACACAAAACTAGCCAGTACTGATGTGATATGGTTGGGTGGGCACGGGGACACCACGCCTGACACATGGAAGGGCCTTAAATCGTCTTGGCCATGTGTACCCAAGGTCCTTGCTGCTCACTGTCACACCCCCAACTGTTGTGCGCCCCCCCCCATGCCCCTGCTCTCCCCAGAGCCTGGGGCCACATCGCTCCACCTGAGTCCAGCCTCACTGTTTGGGGAGGGTGTTTCATCTGCTGCCTTTCCTTCACTTCCAGGCTCCCAGGACTCCTGGCTCTGATGTCGCCCTCCCTCCTTCCCTTACTCTTTCCTCCCTCCCTCCTTCCCTCCCTCCCTCCCTCCCTCCTTACCTCCCTTCTTCCTGTTCCTGTCAGCTTAGACCTGAAGAGCATTTGCTATTTTAGCAAAGTTAATTTCAGATGGTTGACTGAATAGCCAGCATTTGACCTTTGAGGTCTGTGAGTCGGGTGTTACAGAAGTGACTAAAAAGTGAAAAGTACCCTCACAAACTGCTGGAAATAAAACAGGACTCTCACAGTTCACATTTCCCCACCCCAGGACTCTGACTAGTCACACTGCCCCTCACAGGACACTCACTATCCAAGCAGGAGTCCCACTACTCACACTGCCTCTCTGCCTGCCTCCCACTATTCACACTGTGCATCCCGACACAAGACTATTCACACTACCCCCCACAGTACTCTCGGTCCCACTGCCCTTCAGGACTCTTACTATTCACACTGCCCCCCCATGACTCTCACTAGTCACACAGGACTCTCACTATTCACACTGCTCCTCCACAGGACACTCACTATTCACACTTTGCACCCACAGTACTCTCAGTAGTCACACTGCTCTCCCCAACAGAACTCTCACTAGTCACACTCCCCGCCCCCCGGGACTCTCACTGTACTCCACAGGACTCTCACTATTCACACTGCCCCCCCACAGGACTCTCACTAGTCACACAGGACTCTCAGTATTCACACTGCCCTCCCCCATACAACTCTCACTAGTCACACAGGACTCTCACTATTAACAATGCCCCCCCACATGACTCTCACTATTCACACTGCCCTCCCCCACAGGACTCTCACTAGTCACACAGGACTCTCACTATTAACACTGCCCCCATACACATGACTCTCACTAGTCACACAGGACTCTCACTAGTCACACTGCCCTCCCCCACAGGACTCTCACTAGTCACACAGGACTCTCACTAGTCACACTGCCCTCCCCCACAGGACTCTCACTATTAACACTGCCCCCCCCCACAGGACTCTCACTAGTCACACAGGATTCTCACTATTAACACTGCCCCCACACAACTGTCTTTTGCTACAGTTTAAATGGCATAGGGCTTATGCCTACTTAGTCTAACATTAATTTTAAAAAAAAAAAATAGTAAGCCTGTATTTTGGGATGCTACAGTTTAGGACCTCTGTGAGCAAATGTGTCAAAAGAGAACCACCATGCTCACTGAATATTGGGAGCTGGTGGAAGTTATTAAGAGATAGGCAGTAAATGACAGAGTTGACAATAGCAAATCAAATGTATTCCTCGCAGGAGGCTTCAGGCCTCATTTGTGTGTCTGAAACATCCCAATGATTGCCACACCTCACCTCATCCTAATAGGGCTCGATGGATCTTAGATGATCCCCGTACCTCATAGGAAAGCATGTAACATCACCAGCAGTTAGGCACAGAGCCCAAGGGGACAGGCTTGTCCCCGGGGTGGCCTTAAATGTGGAAACACACTGAATTTTAAAGCATGCATTTTTCATCTTACCAAGGTCAAAATGATAAGTAATTTAAATTACGTGTAAGGGGGGAAAAGTACGGGAAAGTTAAATGAGATCCAGCTGTTTATCTGCAAGAAGCCGCTGGATTGCCGTAGGGCTAGAGAAGGGTTTGCGGAGGGCGTCTGTCCCAAGTCTTCTGCTCTGATTTTCATGGCGTCTTAGGCTTGCCGTTTTCATTTTCACACACCCAGTAACGAGATAAACAAAGCGTGGACTATGGGACAATGCTAGTTAAACATTTATACAGTCTATCCTGTCATTCCCAGAAACTATTAAAATGTAATGTTCTTATACAAAATCACTCATTATACATTTATAAGTAGCCTGAAGAGTGGGGAGGTGCCGGCCTGTGGCCTGTGGCTGACTGCTGTGGATTCGGGTGGCAGCTGCTCTCTTCGGTGATTAGATCCTATGATGCCCTGGGACATGCTGCATTTCGTTTGCATGAAACACGAGACTGATTATGCGTTTGGGTTTGAGACCTTCTGAAATGATCCCAGCCAACCGTCTTGACAGCTCTCCTGCAGAAGGAAGGTGTCTGTGAAGCCTCTACCTTAACGTCTCTCTTAAAGTATCCAGAGAGGGGATGCGAGGAAGGACGTCACTCTGTCCCTCCATGGGACCAGTCTGCAGCACACACTGTACAAACAAGTGGGGTGGGGGAAGACAAGGAAGTGGGGTGGGGGAAGACAAGGAAGTGGGATGGGGGAAGACAAGGAAGTGGGGTGGGGGGAAGACAAGGAAGTGGGGATGGGGGGAAGACAAGGAAGTAGGGATGGGGGAAGACAAGGAAGTGGGGTAGGGGAAGACAAGGAAGTGGGGTGAGGGAAGACAAGGAAGTGGGGTGGGGGAAGACAAGGAAGTAGGGATGGGGGAAGACAAGGAAGTAGGGATGGAGGAAGACAAGGAAGTAGGGATGGGGGAAGACAAGGAAGTAGGGATGGGGGAAGGCATGGACGTGGGGTTGGGGAAGCCTTTCTAGTGTGAAAGGAACCCAGCAGGAGTGTGGCTACAATCTCTGTAGGACCTCCCAAACTTGACTGGGGGTTTGAGGCTTTCTTTCTCTTCTGACCCCAAGTCTTTTTTCATTTGAACAGCAAATCCTATGGCCAGGCTGGCTCTTGGTGCCCTGGGATGCGGCATGGGAACTGGGTGCACCCTTGGCAGGCAGCATAGGGATTCTGTAGCTATGGTGGCGGTTGTACTGTTATGCCCAAGTCCCAGGGACCCCAAAGACCACGGAAGAGCCAATTCTGATGCAAACACATAGGGTCTTTATTCAGACGTGAGAGCCCCAGTCAGGGCGCAGGGTTTTGTTGTGGTTACAGCAAGCTTGGGGAATTTTCATACGGGTCAGCAAGTTGATATTTTGAAAACTGCATCTCTGGTGTAACCTGCAGGAACCCTACATGGGGGCAAACCCACTTGATGCACAGGATGGCTAAGTTATCTATTCTCTGCAGTGTCTTAGGTTATCTATGTGAACCTTGACCCTGCTGTTGCAATGTTTGTTCAAGTGGGCTTTGTGGTTTTTTTTCTGGAATGGGAGTTTAGCCCCTTGGCTCACACAAAATGAAGTTTCTTTAAAAACGGAGCTGGCTGGGCTTTCCAGTACCACTTTGCAGGGCAGGCAGTCAGTAGTTTCTGAGACCAGGTGGTTACCAAGAGACAAATCAGAGGAAAGGGACAGCCACGGCCATGTATCTCAGGCTGTGCCCTTTCCAGACTTTCTTTTCCCCCTCATTCTTAGAAAGTCCAGTTACTCAGAATCAAAACAAAATCAGAAACAACAGATGTAGACTGTGCTGCCCTTGATGGTGACAGAGAAAGACAGCTCCTGTTATTATCAGTCTGTGTGGAGAGTAGGGATGTAAATTTGATGAATAGTGAGTTTGCATAAAACATGGGCATGAGTTGTGACTGTGGAGAAACAGCTTTCACAGATAGCATTGATCATAGTGTAGTGTTAAATGATGAAATACATACCACGGGCGTGGAAAATACACCGGGATATAGCCTGGTACATTTATGTCCATATCAATAATGGGAAGATGGACAACATGATCTACATGTGACTCTTCAGAAAGGTTATGTGGGGGAAGAAGAACATAAAGAAAATGTACGCTGTTCCATCAAGAGTTGGAGTCTGGTACCTTGGGCCCTGAATCCCGTAGAGAGACTCCTCCAGTGAGAAGCCATGTGGTTTATCTGTGTGCCCTGAACTCCAAGGGAAAACCAGAGTTCTGTGCACACTGGATGAGTTGCCTGTGGGTGAGAAAGGCTGACTTGGCCCTTCCTAGAGCCCAGTTCTACAGGAGGTAGAGGCGCCCTCAAGCTGACTTCATGTTACGGGTGTCAAAAGCAGTGACACTGGCTGCTTTCCCCCGGGGCCACAAAGGGCAGGTGGTGGTAGGTAGACACATTTCATGCTGCCAAATACAGGCTAGAGGGAACATGAGTTCAAGTTGTCCCAAGTCAAAGGGACCCAGATAGAGACTGTCAGGAGCCAACGTAGGTAGTCAGGTCTCCTTAAGAATGTCCCCAGAGCAGGGTTAGGAGGCATGTGCCATCCAGCTGGTTCCCATGCCTGTCCTGAGCCAGGACTGAGTGTGTGACTGACCTGCAGGAATTGTACTGAATATGAATAAGGAGGAATGCTGGATTTGTCTTTTCTGTGAGAACTGTGTCGATGGCTTTCCATTTGCAGTGGCTTTTAAGGTAGTCTGATCCCTAAGGTGCTATGCCATAAAAGACTCTGACCAAAACCACTTGAGGAAGAAAGGGTTTATTTCAGCTCACAGCTCAAGGCTATGGTCCACAGTGACAGGGAAGCTGGCTGGTCACATGGCATCCACAGTAAGGAAGCAGCGAGTGATGAATGCCGGTACTCAGCTCACTTTCTCCCTCTTACACAGACCTGGATCTCTGTCTAGGGGATGGTGCTGCTCATAATGGGCTGGTCTCCCACCTCAGTTAACCTGGTCAGCATTGCCCCTTCCCAAGAATTCTCATCTCCTAGGAGAGCAGTGCAGTAAGAGCTCCCTGGCATAGCCACCCTGCAGGACACCAAGTGATGGGACAGTGCGAAGGTGACAACTGACCCTGATGAGACAGTGCAACTGACCCTGAGCTCTGGAGACAATGAGACAAGCGTCTTAGAGAAAGTGACACTGAGATAAGTTAGTGTGAAGTGTAACGGGACTGGATCCTGAGACTGCCATTAACTACAGCATGGAGCCAGACTGGTGAGCCCATGACAGGAAGGGGATTCTAGAGTGGAGCATGACATGTTGGTGGAACAGGGAGGAAGGAAAGAAGTAGACAAGGTCATGCAGAGCCTGCCCTAGGAGGGCCTTGGCACACCTCAAGGGTTGAAAGCCCGGCACAAGGGGCCTCCCTTTATATGTTTGCTGGGGTGTGGGTTATATGGTTCTGCCTGGGCTCTAAACTGGGAACATTCAAGACAGGGATTCCTTATTTTATAGTTTTTCCATTTTGCATGTTGAAGCAGTGTGCACATGTGCAGCCAGCTCACGCAGACATAGCTCGGAACTGAGTTGATTATTGGGACAAACTTTGAAGCTGTGAGATGGAGCCTTTGAACTCAGCTGGGGCCCTGACGATGTTGCTTTTCTTCGTGCCTGCTCAATTTAGAGAAAGGGATAAATCTTGTGAATCTTTTTTTTTTTCCTTAAAAATCCTTTCCTCTGTCTAACGGGGGGAATTCCAGTTACCATGTTCTGTAATTGGCATTCTTTGAAGATAAATCCTGGGTAATAACTCATGTGTTATTTTTAAATCATTAGAGAAGTTTGAAACTTCAGAGCCCCTGTGCCTGAGGCCTTAGGTCCAAGACAGTACTGCACCCTATTCTTGTGTGTCCCTAAAATTCTTGGGAAAAGATTTCTCAAATGAATTTAAACTTTTCTTCATCATTTCTGACAGTGCCATGCCGTATGCAATAGACGGATTTTCTATTCTTTTCAAAACCATGAACCTAGCATCTTCTCACGGTCACCTTCTCTCAGTTATTTTATTTCAGACTTGCTTCCTGCAAACAACAGCTACGATCCTTTCTCCTGTGTTCTTTTCCTAAGTGGTAGATCATGGCAGAGGCTAGCACAGTCCACAAGTCCTTGGACCGGACCGTAAGCCAGCCCCCAAGGCGGCTCCACTCCACTCCCCACCTGATCTCGCCTGCCACACTCCCAGTCTCTGGCTTCCACCTCACAGCTGCAGTCCTGGCTCTGTCCTCTGTCCAAACAGGCTGGGCCCTGCCGGGGGTCAGGGCTGGCTTGGCTAATTGTTGCAAAGAATGGGACCAGGAACATTGCTGTCAGCAGCTCTCCCACCAGAGCTCTCCCACCCAGGCTGGTCCCCATGGTGCTCCTAGGGGGCAGAAAGCATCCAAACTTACCACACCTGAGCCCCACTGAGTGAAATCCTGTTTGAATGCCTAAAAGTACAGAGCCAGGCATGGCTGTAGTTCTAACACTTGGTACAGGCATGTTGTCGCATGCCTGTAGTTCTAACACTTTGGAGGGTGAGGCAGGAGGGTCCTTGTGAGCTCAGAGTCAGCCTGACCACACAGTGTCCAGTCTCTGCTACATATAAGGCCTGCCTCCAAATTAAAAACAAACAGAAAGGCATAGTGCTGTTGAAGTGGATGTTTTTCCCCTTCAAATAAATTGTGTAAAGAACTAAAGAGAAGACAGGCCGACCTGCTGTGACCCCTGGTTCCCGTGTCATCCCCATCAGAAATCGCTGTGGAGCTGGGTGGGGAGGAGGAGCCTCTACAGCACAAGCTCACCCGCCCACCATTGTGTTTGGCTGGACTGAGGATTCAAGAGGAAAGGAGTCAGCATCAGAGCACACCCTGCCCTTTACTGTCCGTTAGGCAGCAGGTGCCCGGCATTCCTCACCCAGTGTCCGTCCACCAACCCCAGCAGGGCTGTCGTTCCCAGGAGAAGCCTCCGACTGACAGACACTCAGATGGAAGCGTCAGTAGCTCCTTCCAAATGCTCTATTCTTTCCTGGATGTGAAGTGGCTGCTGTGGGGGTTCTGCTCCTACTGGAGGCGTCTGCTGCTTCCCCTATAAAGAGATGCTTCATTCTGAACTTCCTGTCCCCTCTGCTTCCTCACCCGGCACCAGGCCAGGGCTCTGGAGGAGGAGAGGGAGAAACTTGCCCATCAGGGTGGATTACTGTACTTTGCCTACCTCCTATGCTGAGCCTTATTATGGTGATTTCCTATAATACCAGTCCTAAAACGACATTACTTAATACATGTTGAAATTTTATGCTGCCTTCACTTTTAATATGGACAAAATTACCAATAATTATAATGGCCCAGGAAACTTCTAAATTATAAAACCATTACAGGAGCTTCAGATTACATTTTATTTCTTAGACAACATGAGAAGGAAGATCTAAAGTGCAGTGTGTGTGTGTGTGTGTGTGTGTGTGTGTGTGTGTGTGTGCGTGCCAGAGGACAATCTCAGGTGTCATTCCTCGGGGACACTGAACACTGCCATGGAGGCTAGGCTGGGTGCCCAGGAAGCCTGACGGGTCCACCTGTCCCCAACTCCCCAGGCTGCAGTTACAAGCATATGCTACTGTACCTGTTTTGTTGGATTTTATTTATAACTTTTGCATTTTATTTATTCAGTGTGCAGGGTGGATCCTGTGTGTGCCACAGTGTGGAGACCAGAGGACACCTGGAAGGGTGTTCCCTTCTTCCAGCATGTGGGTCTTGAGGGTCAGGCTTGTTGGCAGGTGTCTGTCCCCTCTTGACTCATCTTATTGACCCTCTATCGATTTGTTTATTATTTTGGTCTCTTGGGGATTGAACTTGTGTCCTTGTGCAAAAGGTGAGCACTTCTCTAACTGAGCCACCTCCCTGGCCCTTAAACTGCTGTGCATTTAGTCTTTTGCTTTGCTTTGTTGTTTGTTTTTTCTGAGCAGGTAGGTATCTCTGTTTCTTCTCTGAGAGGTGATGCACAAGAACACAAAACATCTCTGAGATACTTGACCATATCTTCCTCCTCCGCGTCAGCCTCAAGCCCCGAGCTGCTCCCCAGCTCCTTTGTGACTGGTCACCTGTAGTGACCAGCTACCGGCCTGGCAGGCCTCATCAGCACCTTGTAGTTCCAACTGATCTAGACCACAGCTTCCTAACTGGGGCTCAGTTTGCGTGGGGGCCACAAAGAATTGCTGGAAGTAAAAGGTTTCTGAGACAAAAACTAATTCAAAATCTAGTAGTGCCTCAAGGAGTCTCAGTGTTTCTGGCATTGTTTTTGCTGTGTGCCGTGTGTGTGTGTGTGTGTGTGTGTGTGTATGTGTGTGTGTGTGTGTGTGTCTGTCTGTCTGTCTGTCTGCATGCATGTGTGCGTTGCATTGTGTGACTTCCCTGCAACCTTGGCTTTGATCTCTCTCTCTCTCTCTCTCTCTCTCTCTCTCTCTCTCTCTCTCTCTCTC
>NC_034599.1:113854396-113883414 GCF_900095145.1 Mus pahari | reverse complement strand
CTCTCTCTCTCTCTCACACACACACACACACACACACACACACACACACACACACACACACTTGCTCCTGGAAAGCCTCTACTCAGCCTGGTGACTGTGTGTTTTTTCTAGACACAAGATTTCCTATGCTGTTGAACCTGAAAATTTTGAGGCGAGATTGTCTAATTGGAGCAAGCTTTATTTTGAAAGCATCCCTGACTGTGAAGAACACAGACTTTTATAGCTCAGGGGTAGGGTCTTCCATAAGGGGGCTTTGGCGGGTAGAACAGACAGAGTTACAGGAACAGAACATAAGCATACCATGTTAGTCCTCCTGAAAGAAGGCTTCCATTTCCTGGAACAGGTGGTACAGAATCATTTGTACTTAAGGTTACAGGTGGGGTATAGCCCAATACTTGAGAAACCGAGGTTTAATTATAAACAGGAATGAACCTAGTTTGTCTTTACTGTGAGATGGCTTCAAAGCCTAAGATGGAGGCAGGCTGGTTCTTGAATGCAGACACATTGGCTCAGTTTTAGAAAACAGAGTGTGCATTTCCCTGCTGGCCTTCCCAAGGGAGTATCCAATCAGGATAGCCTTGGAATGTACTGGTTCAGGCTCTTTGCTTTTTAGAAACCATGACTTGTGTTGTTGACTTGAGTTTCATGAAGAAAAAAAAGAACAGAGTATTCAACAATTTCTGCCGTCCGGCTCAGTGGCGTTCTGAGCTTTTAATGCTGAAGGGTGTGTTCCCTCTGTCTGCTCCTGCAGTGGCCATGGGCCATGGGCTAATGAGAACTCTAGATATGGCTAACGCTGCTGAGGTCTAGGAGTGTAGCATCATTTAATTTTAATTAACTTAAAGTTTCATGCCAGATGCTGCCAGCTACTATTACATTAGACTCGGCCATCCAGTTAACCCCATTCTAGCCAAGAGCACTGATCAGATATGTTCCCTGTCTGTTCATTGCTAGCAATAGAGTGAGCCCACGGACCTGTGTGGGCTAGGAAAGCACCCTGCCACTGAGCCACCCTCCCCCAGCTCAGCAGTGACTGACTGAATGAATGAATGAATGAATGAATGAGGAGTAAATGGCCCTATGCAAGGTCATACAGCAACTCAAGACCCCGGGACCCTAACCCAGGCTCCAAGCACCTCCTGCCTGGCTCTCTGGTATTTGCATTGGTTTGGCCATAATCTTGTCATTGGAACCTCGCACCTGAGTACTTTGTGGTCAAGTAGATTTGAGGGATGGAAAAAAGAAAAGAAAAACAAAGCTATTTTTCTGTCATTTGTAATTTGAAGAGTAAACAATAAAAACCCCAATCAAACAACAAATAAGTTTTACACAGTAGAAATTATATAATAAGTTTTACACAATAGAAATTATATAGATATAGCCCCCAAATGTAAACACCTGATCCCAGCAATTTGATTATGCAGATGTGATGCAACAATTTTATTTATGCAAATATGACCCAAGCGGCAGAGGTTGGAGGTTAAAGGACAGGCTGATAGGCTCATGCATCTGGTGACATCTCCCTTGTTCATTTCCTCAGTGTGTTAGACTGATCTGATTCCTCATACTGTGTAGGCGGGTACCATATTGCTTTATGATCCTGGCCCCACACCAGTATGCAAATACTAAAAGTCACTGTATAAAACACTACATCACCTCTTACTGCTGACATACTGGGCAACAAGACTGGATGGATCTTGCCATGTGACCCTCTTAAACACCCCAGTAAGCAAAGCTGCATGTGTTCTTTCTAGCTGTGTACAGAAGTTTGACATCTAGTTCCTGTTTCTGCCAGAGAGCCTGAAGGTTTTCTTGGATACAGCTTGTCACATCTCCTCCAGATCATAGGCACCCTGCTCATCCTGGTCCGTGGTAGTCAGGATTTCCATCTAGGAATGGCCTTTCAAGTGTGGGTCCCAAGAGAAAGGCTCAGATGCAAGGTGGACATACACTGAGCCGGTGTTTGGGAAAACCAGAGCAGGTGGGTAGAGCAGGGCCAGCCAGGCAAGAGGGGACAGCAACCACGAGTGCAACCTCCAGGTCTTAGATCCCAGGATCAATACTGGGCAGACATTAGGCCTGAAACTATGACTCCATCACTTGAAACAAGGGAACTGTGTGTCAGGCTTGGCAAGGGCTACACTGTAATCCCTGTATGCTTGAGGATCTCTGGGAGGGCAGACATGGTTGGCAAGCCAAGAGCAGTCTCTGACTAAAGTCCCTGAGTCCCTGAGAAGGGTGCAGACTAAGGCAACTCGGGACCTGTGCGGACTCTGGCCATGCCCACTAAAGTCTTCCTCTAGGCCCCGCCCCTGTCTAGCCCCGCCCCAGCCCACCTAGGCTCCGCCCCTTCTAAGTCCTACCCCACCCCCAGGCACTTCCCATCATCCCGCTTGTGGTTGATACTTATGTGTATTTGAATATGCTTCTGTTGAAGCACCAGACTGGCGAATGGGTATCGCCAAGCCAGTGTGGGCCTGCAGGGACAGAAGGAGGGCTCTCTCTCTGACTGGTGGCTTAAGTGGGTTTACAGATCTGGGTCAGCCACCCTGTTCCTTGCCATCACACCTGGACTAGAACCTGAGAAGTCAGGTTTCTGGCTCTCAGGCTTCAAGCCCCCCCCCACCCCACCGGCATTCCCAGGCCTGAAGCTCACAGCAGCAGATCAGTGGCACCTCCTGCCTCCACAGTCGCCTGAGTCTGTCACATGCAAATCTCTTCATGTAAAGAAACATGCATTGAATGTGTATTCACAGACAGGCAGGCAGACACACACACACACACACACACACACACACACACACACACATGCATACACACTATCCTGCCAGCTCTTTACTGCCCAGGTCCTGACTGACACCCTGGTCCACTCTACACAGCACACCAGGTCTTTCCCTTGGTGGCTCCCAGGGGAACTGGAAGTATCCTGGTAAATTAGGTGCAGGCAAATGGATTTCTACCCCCCCCCCAACAGTTCTTATTCCATTGATCTCAAGAGTCTGAAAGGAAAGGGGTGAATGAGGAAGGAACTCTTGGCCAGGCCAGTGGGAAATGAGAGCCACCCTGAGGGAGGCTGATGAGGAATACGCCAGATGCACAAACTGAATTTGTGACTCTCTCTCCATCTTGGAATTCTTTTCTCAAGATTCAAAATGTTGTGGGCACACCTATGTTCTCCAGGGGTGCTGGGATCCTAGGAGCCAGGCTCCTTTATGTTGAGGCTGGTGATCCCAGTGACAGGAATGGCTGCAGCCCCTTCTCTTTGTGTCCTTATTTACTTCCTGCCTTTCAAAGCAAGCGCCCCTGTCTCCCCGCTCTGTGTGGGCACAGGTGCTATTCTGAAGGAAAGCTTCCTTAGTAAAGAAATTGCTTTGTTCCACCCGAGGCTCTCAGCCTTTGAGAGAAGATGAGCTTGATAAACTCTCCTTGTCTCCGGTTTCCAGAGGTGAGACCAGACACAAAGGTGTTCCTTCCCTGTCCCTCTGTCCCAAGGACACCAGCCCAGCTCAGCCCAGATAGAGGGACTTCAAGGGTTACCACACCCACAGTTGCCTGACATTCCAGCACTGCTGCTGGGATGAGAAGCCCAAAGAGGTGCCCTGGGGTGCACGCAGGGGGAGAAGGAGCCCAGAGGACTGGCCTGGGGTCCATGCAAAGGGGCAGGAAACCAAGTGGGCAGTAGCCTGTGGCTGAGGCTGGCTCTGCTGCTGCAAGACTGTAGGTTTGCCAGTAAATAGAGGTGAGGTCAGGGCCCCAGGACCTCATAATTGTGTGTGTGTGTGTGTGTGTGTGTGTGTGTGTGTGTGTGTGTGTGTGTGTATGCATATGTGTATGTGCTTCATTTGTGTCTCTGCACTTGCCAGTGTATCTGTGTGTGTGTCTATGCACATTTGTGCAGAGACTTTTTTCTGTCTTGGTGTGTGTGAGAGAGTGTGCACTCTCTGCCTTCTAGTGCCACCCCTCCCCTCTCCCCTGACTCCTCAGACAGGTAGGGTTTCACTCTCCTCTTGACAGTGACAGGAACAAGGTGACTTTTAGTCTAGAACTCCACTTTCACCTTACACAAGGGACCTGTCAAAACAATGCCAACTTTAATGTATCCAAATAGTCTAAACTTCTTGTTTTTACACATGAAGTACACAGCTGTCCCCTGGCATCTGTGGAGGGCTGCTGCCAAGATAAAGAACGCTCCCTGCAGGTCACAGTCCTTCGGTGCTCAGTGCTCACATATAATGGCACGGGCCTGGTGTGTAGCCATCACATCTCCCTGTGGACCTTAAATCATCTCTGGTTTATTTATGATACTTCGTGTAGCTAAAGTACATATTATACCATATTGTTCTGGGAATAATGACAAGAATAAGAACCCTGTCTCCTGTCCCTATTCAGTACACACACAACCAGGCCTAGGGACACAGTTTCTAAAATAAAGGTGCAAGATAGGCTTCAGAGGAGATGCCCTGAGAGCAAAGGCAGACAAAGGGGAGAGGCCAGGCAGGACATCTGTCTGTCCGTCTGTCCCAGGGATGCCTCCTAGTGTTCCACTCAAGCACATTCAGTAAGGTGTTTGACCAATGACAAACTCGGGATTCGCTTCTAGGGAAGTTTGGCAGAAAGCCCTGTGTGTCCTTCTGAAGAGGGGCCCAGGCTGAGGTGGAGAATGTGGTCACTGCCACACTTGTCGGTGTCTGTGTGTCCTGCCCCCTTAGCTCCTGCCTTACCTAGCCTGAAAGCTGTGGGTCAGTCTGCTCCAGGGCAAGCATAGAGTGTCTGCCTATGACAGAGGCAGAGACCACTCTCCTTGCTCTCTGGCTTTTCTTAAAAGAGCGCAGGTAGCTTTCTGTTGGGGCTGTCTCCTATTGAGAGCGTTCATCTTCGGGGGCCTCTTAGAGGTTTGGGATGGAACTTTCTTATCCAAAATAAGAAATAGCCTGAGGTGAGACTCTGGGTGTCAAAGACCAAGTGTGCCTCTGTCTTCCTGTGCCCCTGCCTGTGGCACCCAGCTCCCTTCACTTGCTTGTACCCCAGACACTGGTTTGGTAACTGTCAGTTTCCTGTGTATCAGCATGGCAGCACTGGGTTCTTCAGCAGAGTATCGTATGCTTGCTCACAACACAGGCCATGTCCCTAGCCTGTGTCATTAGTGGGTAGGGAGTAGTTAAGGAAATCAAACTTTACCTCAGTGTTTCTTCTGTTCTATTCCTGAGAAGCGCTGAGAAATCCTCCAGTCTCCAGCTTTCCCACTGAGCCAGACAAGCACAGACAGAACGTCTTCTCTAAAACCTTAACATGTGTTTGGTGTTGAGATAAGGGCTGATTTTGTAGTCACAGGCTGCCCTCAAACTCAAGGCCACCTCCCCCCCCAAATCCATGATCAAGGGAGACTGAAACAGAGGGATCACAAGTTTGTGGTGGGAAGGGTGTGGTGGCTCCATCCATGAGAGCAGGAGCTGGCCACACAGAATGTTCCATCTCAGCAAACCTGGCTATAGCTTTCCGGGCTGCCTCAGCCCTCAAGTCCTCCAGAGAGCACCACATGGCTACCCTCCTCCACCCTCCTCCTCACTGAACCTCCATTCCTGCTACTTCACAGACCAAGTTACACTTGAGTTAATTAAGCAGGAAACTTTCAAATGTATTTATAGTTAACTCTTCCTACCGCAAGTCATGCTTTCCCATACAATAATCATAGCTCAGATATTCTTGAGGCAAGATGCTTCAGTGACCCACAGACCCACAGTGTCTCTTTGTTTCAATGGTATGTGGCCTCACAAGCGGCCTTTCTGTGGCCACATTTGGAGGACACCTGAGTTAGAGGGGTAGAAAGGATGAAAGAGGCAGCCTCTGGCAACATGTGTGTGTGTGTGTGTGTGTGTGTGTGTGTGTGTATAAAAGGGAAAGAGGAGACAGAGAAAGTGTGTGTGAGTGTATATGTGTGCATGTGTGTAGATGTGGATATGTGTGGGAGTGTGTGTGCAAGTGTTTATATACATGTAGGGGGGTGTGCACATGTGCTCTCGAAAGTTAATGTAGTGAGCTTTGTTTTGTTTTTGTTTGTTTTTTCTTTGTGGTCTAACAGTTATCTAAAATCATCCTGGAAGCCCCAAAATTCCAACTAGAGAGAACGTAGGATGTTAGGGTGGGTCACCCTCTCTGCAGCCACTGCCCTGAGTCGCCAAAGCACAGCAATTAGCAAAAACCTGCATGGCTGCTACACCACCGGGAACCCAACAGGCCTCCCACTGATGGGGACAGAATTGAGTCCTCCGAGAGGCAGCTTCACCACCTAATCTGTGGAAATCCTAACAATGCTTTCTGTGGGTTAACCCATCTTAAACTTGCTACCCCCATTTCCAAACTCCTTATGTCCAGCCCTCTTCCTGTTACCATAGTGTCACAGATTTCATGATAAACAGTTGAGGATGAAGACCTCCACCTGCCCTCAGATGTCGCTGCATGCTTTCCTTGGTCAAGCTGTCATGGGAACATTATCCTCCTCCCCAGATCTTGATGCAGCAAATAACACCTGACCATTAAGTACGTGGGTGTGTTATTAATGTGGCACCAACTGTCTTACTCCAGCACCCATGGTGGCCAACGGCGCAGGGCCGCTGACAGACTGGTCTCTAGTCCTGGGGCCTCTGCATCTTTCCACCCTGGGCTGGCACTGCCGGTTTGGGTGTTCATGGCTTATTTTCCGCACCCTTCCTGAACATCCAGAATGTCAGCCCCGTTTCACCAGCCCCAACCCCTGCAGGAAGGCGAAAGGCAAAACAGCTTGCCTAGGTCCCCAGACACTCATCTGAGAAAGCGGAAGACCTCTTGAAGGTGGCACTACCCTTGGTCACTCTCATGGGACAGTCTCTGGGCTGCAGCGGGCAGTTCCGCACACCACGGTGGAGGAGCGTTGAGGGCCAGTGTGGGTGCAGACATCATGAACTCTAGTTACTGCCGAGTGGACTGGTCCACTCCATGATGCAGAAGTGTTATGGCCATGCTCACTGGGCAGGTTTTGCTCTCACAGAGATGACTGCACAGTTGGTGGCATGTGCCTGTCTAGATGGTGTTTGTCTGTGTGGTCTGGTCCAGTGGTCCTATGTGGACATCTATTCAGGATGTCTTTGTGGCTTATTCTGCCTCTGGTAGCGTCAGAGATGACGCCTTTGGAGAATGTCTCTTCTCACGAGGTGAAGTAGCCATCACCCTGTCCCATCTGGCTCCCGGTCCACCATTTGGTGCTTGAAGGGAAAGTGTCAGAGATCCAGATGAGAAACTGGAAGCACTTTTAAAAACTGGGTAAGGTTGTCTAGGAATATTAAATGTTAGTACTAGCTCCTGAAGAAAGAACATTTCTTTTCTAAGACAGCGTTTCTCTGTATAGCCCTTGCTGTCCTGGAACTCACTCTGTAGACCAGGCTGGCCTCAAACTCATAGAGCTCTGCCCAGCTTTGCCTCCTGAGTGCTGTGTTTGTGATGTATGGATTAAGATTTAAGGATTAAAGGTGTGTGCCGCTACATCCAGGCTTTGAAGAAAGGATCTTGATGTACCTTTCTGTCTGCCCCTGCACTGTTGTCTGCATGAGCAGCTCCTGAGCCATGTGGTGCAGTCCCTGCCCACTGCACAGCTAAGACTTCTGCCTCCCACCTTGACTGTCCCAAGAAAGCCGGGAATGCTGGTGTGCGTTCCCCTAGTGGGGAACCACGATGAAATCAGGCTGACTCATGTTTGGAGTTGACTCACGCCGACGTAGATGGCTTTCTAGAGTTTTCCTAACGTCATGAGGATGCTTGATAGAATTCACAGAGCAAACTCGAACTGGACCTAGATCTACTTTGCAATTACTGACTTTGGAGCATATTAGCTTTGGAAGTATAGGTGTATGTGTTGGTATCTGATTTTTCTTCTGGAAATATCTCTGCTCATTGGAAAAACTATAGACTATATTCTATAGACTACATGGTGCTATGAGCTTTCCAGTGGGTTCTAAAGAAAGGCTTGGAAATTTTTAAGATCTGACATCACAAGATCTGTATGTAACAGTGATTTTGTGTTGGCATAGCATTAAGTCTTGCTCATTTTATTTTATTTTTAACAGTTACTATCTTAACTTGGAAAGAACTGAGTAGAAAGAAAAGTTACACAGAAATCCCAGGTTACACACCCATTACAATTGTGGTATATTTCCTTGTTATTTTGAGACAGTGTGCCTATGTAGACCAGGCTGACCTTGATCTCACAGAGATCCACCTACCTCTGTTCCCACAGTGCTGGGTTTAAAGGTGTGTGCCTCCGTACCTGGCCATTTCCTTCTAATTCTGTATCTACTCATTCCCTGCTGGCATGCATTGATAATTGTTTTCTGAAAGGTGCCAAGACAGAGTGAGACCTTCTTCACGGATAGACAAAGAATACTGAGTTATTGGCGAAGATCCATGAAATCACCCAAAGGGATAAAACGGCGTGCTGAGAAGTTAGCCTGAAACAACCTGAGAGTTTCGGTTTGCTGTACAAAGATGCCTGACGATTCTGACTGACTGTGCAAGTCAGTATGGAAAGACATTTGAGATTGCATCTCATACTGTAGCCCAGGTTAGACATCTTGGATTTGAACCAATCTCCCTGCCTTTGCCAAGATTACAGATGTGGCCCACACTCTAACTCTGGTGTGCTCTGTCAAGAGTGACAGGAAAGGCAGATTGCTGACAGAAAAATGTGAGCGCCAGGGGACCCCAGGTAGCATTGTGGCACTGTGACACCTTAGTTACACATGTGACGGGGGAGATGTTGGATTTTCCTGAGAGCTAGACCCAGGTCTCAGTGAGTGGTGTTTTACTCTGCAGTTGCCCTTTGTTACCCTCAAGCCTTGGAGCCCCTCGGTGCTTGCACACCTGCAGCCCAGCCCATTGTGTGCCTACTTGCCTGGGTTTCCACCCTCCACCATGATGGACTTAAAGCCCGAGTCTGTGTCTTTAAACATCTGGGGTTTCAGTAGCCATGGATTATATCTCTAGAATTAAAATTAAACACCAGATAAAAGACAAAAAGACAAATGATTCCAACTGCCTGAGACTGGATCCCTAACTCCCCAGATTGAGCCACTGTAAAATGAGGACCCTGGGAGAGGGTGTTCCCCAGAACCCCACTTCGAAGTTGAACTGTGGAAAAGTGTGGCACCTTGGGGACTCTCAAGGTATCTTGCTGGGTGTGGGAAGCAGTCACCAAAGGTGGCATAGGGCATGCCTCCCGTATCTGGTGCTCCCCAAGCCACACAACCACGGGGATCGAGACGAGACCAGAGCTTGTCAGTGTTTGGGGAAAGAGGCTGTGGGAGGAGCTGGTCTCAGGAATGAAGATCTGAGCCCTGGCTGCAGTAAGTGAATGAGAGATTGCCATGTTAAAATTCACGGGCATTTGTACACAGGAAAAGGTCAGTTTTGCTGTAAGCTAATTTAAAACAACAGCAACTTTCAAAAAGAAGAAGGAAAAAAAAAAGGAGGTGAAATGAGCCAAGGAAGATTACACGTCTGACGCCACGTGAGAGCAGGGCTGTGGTTTTCCGGTCGATGAGCAGATGTCCACCCCACGCTGTAGGGCTCACTATCCTGGCCGAGCCCCAGGAGCTGCCTCAGCATCGCCTCTGCCCAGGGCCTCGTTTCCTCCCCAGAAGAACTGTAAGGGACTGTCCAGTCTGTGTGTGTGTACTTGATGCCTTCCTCGGTGCTGAGACCAATACCTGCTGGGAATAATTTAAGGACACGGACTCCGTGGTTTGAGGGAGACAGTTCATCACGGTGAGGAAGTTACCGTACTGTTCATGATGGTAGAAATGTGTGACGGGGATTGTTCACGTCTCAGTGGGTCAAGAGAAGGGTGATACCCTTGTTCCCAGCTTCCTCCTTTTCCCTTCTTATTCAGTCTTGAACTCCAGCCCATGGGACAGTCCTCCCACACTCAGGATGTGTCTTCCCTCATCATCAAGCCACTGTGGACAGGTCACCTTTGCATGCCAATACTCAGTGGCTCTGGATCTATTTGAGCAGACAGTTGAAAAGTCACAAACAAATCCCGAATCAGGAAGCCCTGCAAATTTTAAAACTGGGCATCCACTTATGCCTTTTATGGAGGTGCAGCTTCCACTGAAGAGATCTCACTTTGCCCAGTGCCCCCCTCCAGAGTCAACCTCTCTTCTGTAACTCACCTCTGTAGTTTGATCTCAGTGGCCCCTAAAGGCCTGTGTGCTGTAGGTGTGGTCCCTGATGTTGCTACTGAGATGTGACTCGGTCCTTTGAGTCCTGGGGCCTGGTGGGAGGTCTTAGGTCTTTGGAAGCCTGCCTCCAGTGGGCCAGTCCAGCTCAAGCCCCTCCTGTGTTTTCACTTCCCTCCATGATTGGCCATTAGTTCTGCCCCTTGCTGTCAGGATGCACATACTACCTTCCCCAACCCCAGGAACTTTGCAGCCTGCCAGCCATGGACGGTGACAGCTCTGAAACCAGGAGCCAAATTGGCCCTTCCTCTCCATGGCTGATCATCTCTGACATTTGTTGTAGCCATGGGAAGCTGACTGACACGCCCCTGTCCCCCGCCTCTCTCTCTTCTCATAACGCCTTCTGCTGTTCTGACCTCTTGCCCTCTGTCTCACTTGCCAGCATCCCTCTGAAGATGCACTATCCAGGTATGAGTGGATTCCCTGCAACAGAGCACAGGGCTGCCCTTCCAGGGCCTGACCCAGGGTTTCTGTTGCCGACCACACCCCACCTCTATCCCTCCAGACTCCAGGCTTTCAGACACTGTAGTCACACATGCTGTGCAGTGCCCTAGCTTCCTCCTGTTCCCAGGTCATTCTTCACCCTCACCGTGGAGTGCTCCAACCCTCCTACTCCCTATGTCTTCCTAGGGTTGGCCAGCCCAGTCTGTCCGGATCCCCCATACCCCCAGGGCTCTGACATCGGCATGCCCTGCTCTTCTGGCTTCAAGCTCAGGCGTGCTGAGTCTTCTTCATTCAAGTTGGCAGTTGGGTCCGGTCCGACTTGAGGCCTTGAGGATGGGAGATGCTCAGACTTCAGTGTGCCCCTCAGCTCTGACTCACTGGGACAGCCTGTTCCCTAAGGAAAGAAGAACCGCCATGCCATGCGTTAAGCTTGGCCCTGGTCCCTTTCAGAAAACTCCTCTTAGCTATTGCTCTTTATACTTGATGGTTAATTGCATGCCTTGGTGCTCATGGAGGTGGCTGGGGCAGGATGGCGCCACATAAACACATGTTATCACGGTAATTAGCACCGCCAGTATTTAAGCAGGCTGGCAGCCCTGGGCAGCCTCTGGCACAGAATGGGTGTGTATTGAGATGCAACCACCACACATCTGGATTCTGATTTCCATAATGGCTGTACTTGAAAGCGACGCAAAGGTGTTAATTACATTAATAGGGATCCTAGGGCCGCTTCTGTCTATGGTGGAGGGGGTGTGGCTTCTGGAGACCAGAGAGGAGGCAGGAAGCCAAACCATCCCAGAGAGGAGGAGGACACAGGGTGTAGGAACTCTGCCAAGGAAAGTGGGGGATGGGGCCTAAGTGGCCGAGATCTGCTGCGACTGAGGTGTACTTGGAACAGTGAGGTAAACCTAACAGGATGGAATTTGCTGCAATTTGCTCTTGGACAAAGTGCCCTGGGGACTTTCTCCAGCAGGACATTTCCCAGGATGCCACTGAGCAAGAAGGTAAATGGAAGCTGCCAAGACTGACCTTGTCTTCCCCGCACAGAAACCTCCCTCACCTTCCTAACTTCCTCCTCCTTTTCCTTCTGTTTATTCCCTGTTCATCTCCCCAAGGGAAATAAACCGAATCACCCTTAAAGCTAAGATCCTGCACCGTCCACCTCATTAAACACCTGTAAACGGCAGGCAGCACCTACACAGTGTTAGCTTACAGTGTCTCTCCTGGTCCACCTGTTAGAGCTCCCACCCACAGCATCTGCCAGGGCCCTGCCACCCTCTCTTGGGAGGCGGGAAGGGGGCTTGCCTGCTCTGACTGAGTTGTCTGGTTATGTTATCCCTCTCTTCTGGGCCTTTTACCATGTCTGCCCCAACCCAAAGCTCTCTCAGAAGCCTTTCTGAACAGCTTGAAATAAACTGCCCATCTACCAGGCCAGTCTTCCTTTGCCTGGGGAAACATCTACATCATATCCTGTCGGCTGCCTTGGCCTTGAGACAGATTCTACCCAGTATCTTTCCTTGACTCTTAACAGAGAGGGTCATGTGGTGACGTCACCCTACCAAGAGTTGTAAAGTCCTTCCCTGAGTGAGTACCCCTGCCAGCCAATGTGGGCCGATGAAGCAGAGCGCTGGGGGCTGTCCTGCAGTCTGCCCCATCAGCACTCTTAACTTGCACTTTAGTTAATAATGAATTAACTGCAAACCTGTACTCAGGAATCAAATATGAAGAGTATTCTGTATTGATTTGTGAGACATGATGGTGTTCTCAATACCAGAATGCTGGATCTGCTGCCTGCAGAGAGCTATGTGGCGCGTCTCTTTCAGGGAGCCTGAGCTGCAAACACCTCCCACGCTCCCAGCCCACACACGCCGAGACCTGTAGTGAGTGGCAGCTATACCATCGCCCTGTGCCATGACTCTGCCCAGAAGATGATAAAGACCGTGTTCTGCTCTGTTACATTTGTGTAAATGGATTATGCATATGTATAAGTTAATTTATAAATATACATTCACGAATACATATGCATAGAATTCGTTCATACTGCAGGTGTTTTGTTTATAAGAATGAAAACCTTTCTTCAGGACCAAGAATGCCTCACCTGCAATTTCCATGTCTGGATGTTGTTTGTTAGAGTCACAGAATCATGTAGAGACTGGCTTCAGACTCCCTTTGTAGCCTAGGAGGGCCTCGAACTCCTGATCCTCCTGTCTCTAACTCCTGAGCCCTGGGATCACGGGTATGCTCAACCACACATGGCTTATGCAGCGTGTCATGGGTTCAAAACCAGGCCTTCATGCACACTAGGCCAGCACTGAGCTCCTGCTCCAGCTCCAATGTCGGTGTATCTGGAAACTGTTTCCAACCAGGACAGTGACATATATTCTAGAATTTACTAAATGGATAAGCATTGGATTCAAAAATCTGTGTAATTTACAGAACACAAACTCCTCTTCCTTTTCACTTTAAAAAATTCCTCTTTGTTTTTATTACTGCATCTACACACATATGCGCACATGCTATGACACACATGCATGTGTGCACATGTATGACACACAGGTATTCTTCCTCTCACCATGGGCTGGGGGGGAGGTGGGCAGGTTGTCAGAGTTGCCCAGTTTGCACCTCTACCCGACGAGCCCCCGTTCCAGTTTAAATTAGAGTCTAGCTTGCCTTTGAAGAATTTACATTTGGGCATTGAGGAGTTGCTTCTCCTGTAAGCTTACCCATGGCTCACCTTGGCTCCTCAGACTGCCCATGACACCCCAGCTTTGAGCTCACTTTTGAGGCCTCATTTTTCTGAGTGACCAGATTGGCGTCACATTAGTTGGGAGAGGACAGCTTCCCTTGGGAACGGTCTCATCCCTCTTGTTTTATCACTTCTGAACCCCGAACGCATGAGGTCAAGCTGCGCTGAATGAAAAGCACATCTTTTCAACCATCAGATGAAGGTAGGCTGGGCCTAATGACCCCAGTGGTGTTCTCTTGGATGGAATGGGCCTCTCTGCCCCCCCAGGGCTCTGCCTCTGTATATGATGCTGTGGGGCTGGGTACGTTGGAGACATTGCCAGGCACCCAAGGTCTCAGAGGTAATAACGCTTTTCTGAGGAGACATCTGAGTGCATCATTCCCCCTCAACCGCTGACAGATGCTGGGTGGAAGCAAGAAAGCCAAATGAGATTCTCCCAGGGACCGCAGTGTGCAAAATGCCTGTGTGAAATGGAGGGAGAGAAAGCCACTTGTCAGCAGAGGCACAGAGAGCAGCCACCTCCCTCAGCTGAGTCAGCCCTGTTCTGCCAGCCGCTCCCTGATTGGGCCATTTCCCCTCTACCTGCAGAGATCCTCTGTCCTTGTGTTAGGACTGGACTGTTGCTTTTTACTAACCTTTCCCCTCTCTATCAAAACAGGGCTCAGTCCCTTTCTGCAGCTCCGGGGAGTGAGCCTGCAGACCCCGTGCAGTGTCTCAGCCTTTGTGCACAGAGCAGACACTCCATAATTGCACCGAATCTGGAAAAGTCCAGACTTAAGGAAGCAGGTGTTCAACAGCTCTCTCAGGGGATTCAGCTCCCTACTCTGCAGACAGTTGACTAATGGCCGCTGCTGGGGTGTTCTCTTCAAGGCCTGCGTCTTTTCAGTCCCTTGTATACTCTTGAGTTCAGCAGAGTCCCAGAGGCTTCTTGTTGAATTAGAGGGAGAGGAAGGACCGGCTGCAAGAGCCGAGGTCCCAGCTGAAGCAGCTGTGCTGTGGGAAGCCTGTGTCTGGGCTCACGCTGCAATGACAGCCGTTCCTCAGAGCAACCTGTGGTGATGCTGCCGGATCCAGGGGCAAGCTCGGCCGAATCCCTGTTCTGTGAACCCAGACAATGATTCTACTATTCTGCTCACACAGGAAATATTTCAAAACTATGCCTTCTACTTTTCTCTCTTCCTGTCCTAAAGTCTCTACGTTCCACGGTTCTTTCAAATGGCAGCAATTGTGAGGTCACTTGCTATTGGCTCCGCCCTCCTCTCTGTAGCCTCCTCCTACCTCCTCTACCCTTGACCCCGGGTACTGATGCCCGTGGGAGTGGCACGCACAAGGGGCTGAGAGGAACCAGTGAATGTTCAGATGTGTTTACAGCCAGGCATAGCTGCTGAACATAGGCTACAGTGCTATACACTATCGCGGAGCTATAGAGTGAGGCAGGGTTAGAGATACTATAGGATAGCCGGGTAGTGCTGACACCACTGGCACGTAGTCAGAAATTTGCATTTAATTAGAAAATGCTCTTTTGCCTTGAGCTGCACGTAAATTTCTTTCTTTAGAGAGACCATCCTTGCTCTTGTGTTTTGCAGTTCGGCTGATCTACTGGAGGTGGGGTTAAAGTCTCTTTCCAAGATCGCTCCCCATGCCAGGGTGTTTAATGCATGCTGTCTGCTCCTTGATGTGCACAGGCTCAAACGTGTAAACACGCATCTATACATATTACCATGTGAGTGGAGTTTAGAAGATATGCATGCAGCTGTCATACGGGTGGGTGTTCTTGTGTAGAATCCAGAGAGAGCATAGCTTTTATATACGTCCTGTTTGTAGTTTAACTTGTTGACACTTTGTCTTTTTTAACTTTATTCTAACAAAGCATTGCACTTTGGCACTCTGCCCCTGTTGCTACATGCCCAAGCCATCTCTGCCTCTAGAACAGAAATCCATGCACAGGCTTGCGTGACCTCAGGGCAGGGATGCACGTCCTCCAGTTCCTGTCAGATTGTTTTGCTGAGGACTTCCATCAGGTTAAATTCTCTATCGTGGTTCTAGAAGGGTCTTAGGCCCATCACCAGCAGGCATTTGTATCATTGTGATGGATGCAAATAACAGAGTCACTGTAACTTGGCTTCTCCATAAGCTGCTGTGTGGCTCTGGAGTTCCCTCTGCATCTCCTGCCCTCCCTCCATTGCATTCTAGCTGCTCCTGGCTGACTGGCAGGCACGCTTCTGTGTTACAGATATCAATGCCTCAACCCAAAGATGGCGGGTATCATCTTGATGATGAATGTGTCTGTCTGCTCTACCCACAGCATATTCTTCAGTCTCTGGAAAGATTTCAACCTCGGGTGTTTCTTTTCTATTTTAGGACCTGGCTGAGCAGCCTCCCTGACCCCTGTCACAGGCTAGCCCCGACCACACACTTTGGTTTCACCTCAGGTCTGGCATACAAATCCTCCACTCTCAACTATATTTGGCTTTGCCTAATTTGAGGGAAGCAGTTGTTAGCAATACATCCTTAATATGCCTGAGATGTATGTGGCAACGTGTGCTCCGTATGCTTGGCCACGTGACCAGGTATCATTTCTGCACCTGTGGCTCGAAGCCCCTGTGCTCACAGGGACCACAGGAAACTTTGTGAGCCCACAGGACCAAGGGAAGCTTTGTGAGTTCACAGGGACCAAAGGGGAGGCTTTATGAGTTCCTGGGGGACCACGGGGACTTTTGTGAGTTCTTGGGTACCACAGGGAGCTTTGTGAGCCCACCGGGGCTGCAGAGAACTTTGTAGAAGTGCAGATTTTTGGTCCCACAGGAGATTCTAGCTCCTTAGGTCTAGAACAGAGCTGGGGGCTTTCCCTCCCTGTGCAGTCCTGGCAGCCAGCCATTTGTGTGACCAGAAGTTCTAATCATGGCCAAGTGATGTTGAACAAAGTGTTTCATGGAAGACTAACCCACAGTAACAGTCCAGCCTCACTGGGTGCTGTGGGCCTAGAGACAGAGCTGAGTGGACATTTTAAACCCTGGGGTCTTCTCACATTCTTGTTCGGCTTCCAGCAGCACTGAGAGTGCTAAGAACTATCTGTTGGTTTCGGGGACACTACACCCTAATTACACCTTCTTTCTAGAAACACCACTAAGTGGTTAGTGGACATGCCAGATCTGGGGAGAAAACATCTTTCTGGGGGTTGTTGTAAGAGAGAAAGAGAAAAGTAAGAGCTAAGGAGACCTGGCAATTAATTTCCAGGCTTTAAAAGTGGCAGCAATACATAATTGCATGAATTAGTTCAGTCTAGAGACTTGTCCCAGGGCAGCCTGAACCTTACTTCAAGGAGGGAATCTCCAGGGTCACTTCAGGAGGATATTCCCAGCTGAGGACCAGTGTCTAGGATTGGTGAAGCAGCCAGACCTGGTCTCAGTGCCCCGCCAAGGCAAGGGCGCAGTTCCTCAGCTCCATAGACTCTGGAGAAGGAAACGCAAGCAGACCGGGCTCCAGGGGACCATGATGTCACGCACCCACAGTCAAGGTACTTGGGACGTTCAGGTGAAAGAATTGTGAATCCAAAACTAGCCTGGCAACGTAGTGAGACAGTCTCTGGAAAGAAACGAAAGTGTTTGACCTGACAGTTGACAGCCATGAGTGGCCATGTTCACGGTGGTGTCCCTAGGTATTTCTGTAGGAAACCACAGGGCTCCCTAGATGATGTCACAATGATGGCTTCCCTCAGTGAGGGCTCAGGAGCCAAATACATGCTTCAAGTACGTTCCCTTAATCTCTCTGAGAAATCTGCCCACCCCACCCCCATGTGTGCGTCTGTGTGCACATGTGCATTCACTGGCATGTGGGTAAGTATCTGGAGGCCTGAGCCTACTCTATCATTCTCTGTCTTATTCTATGGAGACAGGTCTCTTGCAGAACCCAGAACTAGACTGGTGGCCAGCAAGCCCCAGTGATGTTCTTGTCCCTTCCCCACAGTTCTGGGCCACAGGTGTGTGGCTGTACCCAGGTGAGTTTGGTTGTTTTGGTAGTGGTTGTCGTTGTTGGTTTTTCTTTATTTTTAAGAATTCCTTACATATATACACTGAAATTTGAATCTGGAGCTAGTCTAGGCTACGAGAGACCCTGTCTCCAATGACAACATAGACAGTTCATGTGGTTCTTGTATTACTTGACATGATAAACAGCATCTAGGAGAGTGTCAGAGAAGAACCGAGAGGTCAGATGCTAGTAAATGAAGGTGGGAGCATAGCGACCCTCCCCTAGACAGACAGAGGCAGTGTGGGGGCATAGCGGCCCTTCCCCTAGACAGACGGAGGCAGCGGTGTCTTGCTTCGACCATGTGCCCAAAGCCAGCAGGGACTGCGGTCTGTCTTCCACTCGCCTGTGGTGGCACACTCCCAGAGGCAGTGCATGGGCAGCCTAGGAGAAGCCTGTACCTGCAAACACACTCCTTAAGTCTGCGCTGGCTTCAGCTCCAGCCTTCTTTTCCACGGACCTGTTGCTGTCACTCAGAACCGTTCAGACTTTCTTCCTCAGAATCCACCCTGGCGTAACTCTCGGTACTGCCATCACCACAGCATGGCACTTTTTAAATGTGTGTTCCTTGAACACTGGGTGTGAGTCTTCTCCAGTTTGTGGGAGCATCACCGTTCGGATCTCAGCATTAAAAGCCCAGTTCGTTTGCTCAGCTGGCCATGTGGGGCTGCACAGTGCCCCTGCTGTTCACTGGAGCTGACCTCAGGAAGTGTGATTGCCTCAGGAGTGACCCCTGTGACCAGGCCCAGTCCTCAGGAGTTCCCTTGGCCATGGCCCTAGATAGCCACATTGTATTCTAACTCCAGAGCTGTGCTGTGGCCAAACACAAACCTCAGAGACATTTCTTCCCACAAGCCAGGTAAGACTTGTCCTGAATTAAAAGCCAAAACCAGCTCCCTGTTTTTATTTAAAAATAGAGTTCTTAAAGGCTAATTTGAGTGGTTGGTTCCAAGCAATAGGACACTGAAGTGTGGAGTCTGGACTTAGGAAGAGAAATGTAAGCCATTTATACCAGAGAAAAGGGCCCCCCTGTTACCGTCTGTTGTGCAACACCATGGGAGGGAAGCACTTAAAAAGTCATTTTCTCCGTGTATTATCTTTTTTCTCCCCTGCACTACCCCCCTTAGGGTTTTCTCAAGAGAAGGGTATTGGAAAGTTAAGAGCCATGTCTGTCTTTTAACTCATTAATAATTCACCTTCCTCCTGGCACAGCAGTGTTGGCTGGACCCATTAGTTGTAAGGTCAATAGAGTGCCATTGGCAGCGGGAAGAGATCGGTGAGCTAACACTGAACACACAGGGCCAGAGCGCTTGACTGCAGTGGCATCAGCCCAGGAGCCTGACCCACAGCCTGTTCATCACTGGCACTGTTGTAAATAAGCCCTCGATGTCTCTGTGTGTGCTTCATTTACTTGGGCACACACCCGTGATTGGGCCGCTGGACAGTTTGGAACTAGCCTGATGATTGCTAGGCAAGGGCCCAGCCTCTGAGGTGTCCTCCCTAAGCCCTGACAACCTGACAGGCTCTCGTGCTGTAAGAACGACCCCCTAAGCTATCTCTTTAGTTCCTGCTGGTAAGGAGCTTGGGCCATGGTTTGTCTTGTCTGGAGAGCCTTCTCTGTCTTCAGCCTAAGACTGCTGCAAGCGATGGACATCCCTCTGGGTTCATATTCTTTTTAAAAGTAAGATCTCGGGCGCTACATATCTCAGACTGGCCCTGGACTCAGGTGACTCTTCCTGCCTCAGATATTACAGGCATAAACTACCACACCTGGTTTGCAGTTTCTGTTGTTCTCAGGAGCTGCCCCTTCCCCTGCACAAAATCTGAGTGTTTCAGCTCAGGAATGGTGGAAAGACACCGTGGTCCATTCAGAGTGCCAGCCTTGCCTGAGAGGGCATGAGGTAGAGGTGGGAACTTCGGGCCTTGCTAGTTTGCCTCATCTATAATGCACCCATGCTTTGAGAGTGAACAGGGCAAGGGCTATGAGAGCCCCGCCCCCACCCTCAGCACAGGCTGGGTGGAGGAAGGAGGCTCCTGCCATCTGTCTGAACTTAGTCTGCAATGTATTTCCTCATCATGTTGTGAGGAGTCTTGGAGAGCCTTGAGCATCTCCCATCCTGTATCTTGCAGCTCCCAGTTTCAGTCCCAGTCGCTCTTCCCGGGTGGTCCTCACACAGCTGAGGCCGACGCACAGGTTTATTCCCAGGACTGGCTCCCATGGTAGCCCTGCCTTAAGGCCTGGAGCATCAGAAGGAGACTGCCATGCAGAAGGAGAATGTGCAGCTGGGATCCTCAAGCTATGCATGTCCCCCCGCTCCAGGAAGCCCCTCATCTCAGAGGACCTTGCAGACAATCATGCAGAAGCCCATGTCCACTGTGCATAATTGACGGCTGTCTGTATTTCCCTGTGGAGACAGAGGAGCCACGCTGACTGGCTCCTTGGGGGGTTCGCCTGTTATTCCTGGCATGCCTGTGCAGATGTCACATGCACGGCTGCAGCCACAAGATCTTAATTTGAATGAACACCACTTCTCTTGTTTCTCTGGAAAGTGGAATTAGCACTCCTGCACAAGCTGGAAATGCTAAATTGTTAATATCCTCCCTGGAGTCTTACTTCTCACATCGACTTTTTCAATGATTTAATCTTATGTTAGGCAGACTACAATATCCCTGATCAGCTCATGAGCTAGAAGCCCTTTAAATGTTATTAAAAATAAGGCAGACTTTTGAGCTCTGAGAAATTTGTCAAAATCATTGAAGAGCAAGCTTACTAACAGCAAAGCTGTATTTTTAAAAATGTAGATAATGACTTAGAAATACTACTCGCTCTTTTGTATTTGGGCATTTGGAGCCTTGTCCCATTTGAATGTGAAGATGATGATGTTCTGGCATAAATGCAGAGTTGTAGCTTCTAGTCTCTACTTGTGGGTTCTTTCAGCATATTTGTTTTTATGAAAAACTCACTCACTCTTTAAATATTAAAAAAAAAACCTCTGTCTGCATTGAGTTAGTTAGGCATAGCTTATTGAGGCTTGTTTATTTAAAATTTGGCGTACATAGACCCACAGGCAGATGCTCTCTAACAAGGACCACAGAATGATTAAATTTTTCCTAATCCCCCGCATCTAAGTTCTTTACTGGAATCAGAACCTCGCACTGCCTTCTTTCATTTAAAGATTGGGTGATCGCTTTCACCCCTGCTGTTTGCAGCTCGGAGTCTGAACTTTTGGAAGAATAGATGGGGAGAAAATAAATGAGAGCCGAAACCCAACACTACTCCAAATATTCATGTACTTTTCAGGTAGCTACTGAAGTGGGTCATTACAGCATACTAACCTTTAAAAAGTCCACAAAGCAGCTATTTTCTATCCTGGTTAGCTAAAATTGTCAACTTGACTTAGCTGGAGTTCCCTGCGAAGGGTCTCATCAAGGGATTGCCCAGATCAAGCTGGCCTGAGGGTATGTCTGTGGGGTTTGTTTTGAATATTAACTAATTCAAGAGGGCCCAGCCCACTGTGGGCAGCAGCATCCCCTAAGGAAGCTAGCTAAGCATGGGCTTGAGAGGGAGCCAGCAAGTTCCTCCATGGTTTCTGCTTCAAGCTCCTGAGTGAGTTCCTGCCCTGACTGCCTCCATGATGGATCGTGACCTAGAAGTGTAAGACGGATAAATCCCTTTATCCCCTAAGTTGCTTTGGGTCAGAGTGGGTTTTTGTATTGGTTTGGTTTGGTTTTTATCACACCAAAAGAGGCAAACTCAAACAGATGTCTTCTGCAGAGCTGGGTTGGTGGTCATGGCCTGCCTTGGTCTGTGCTTGTCTTGAAAGGTCCTTATCCCTCCTTCTGTCCTTGAAGACAGTTTGCTGGGCACAGCAGTCTTGGCTTTATTTTATTTATTTTCAAGGCTTGAGATGCATCCTTCCACACTCTGCTCGCTTTTAGGGATCGACTGCTACTCTGCCATTTCTGACCATTAGGTGAGTCGAGGTTTCCCTCCTACAACGTTGAGCATTGTTTCTTGGCTCTGTGCTGTGGAGAAGTGTCTCTCTCGTCATGCCTGTTAAGTTCTAGATGCCCCTTGAGTTTGAGTGTCTGACTCTCTCTCAACCTGGGAAATTGTGTGCCCACAGTTTCAGTAGTTTTCACATTCTGTGCCCCTTCTTCTGTCCCATGGATTCTGCAGGTTCTCTGGACTGTATCCCAAAGTTTGGGAGCATTGTGGCTGTGCCTACATAATTTCTTGTTGGTTTTCAAGTGCAAAGCTTCACCATCTTGACTTCCACCCCGCTGATGCTTCTCTTGGGTGCCTGGCTATGCCATCCTCTGTAACTTCTATCTGACTGACTGACGTTTTCCTTTCCAGCTGTGGTGGTTAGTATTCAGAAATCTGTTTCTTTGCTGAATTCCTTCAGTTCCGCAGTTTTTCTCATCTTACTGACTTTCTGTGGGATGGGGGCTGTGCTCAGCTTATCTGTTGTCAGAGGTTTCAAAAAAAAATCACAGAAATGTTTGGAAATCAAGAAGACAAATGTATTTGAGAAACTTAAACTAAGTCTTACTGCCAGCGACCAGGGCCAGTCCTACAGAATTAAGCGCAGTGGACATAATGGATTCGAACCTACACAGTTCAAGTCCTATCTATTCATGGCGTGCAGCTTAGTGCTAATTAGAGGGTCTGTGGGCTCTAGAAACATCCTGGCCACTCCTATTATGTCATTGTACCCAAATGCACATTTCCCCCAAATCTGAAAAGATTGAACAGGATTTCATTTAAGATGAAAGAAATACAATATTGTCTGGTCACGTTAGTCTAACGTTCTCCCCACAGGCAGGTCCGCCCTCAGCATACTGACTGCTTCCCATCTGCTGGGTTCTGCCCTCACTAATGAAGGCAGCAGGCAGCAGGCAGCAGGCATGGCCCTCAGGAAATAGATGACCCCGAGATCAGACCTTTTCTTGTTGTCATGAAATGCAAGTCTTCCCCAACCCTTTGAGCCTTGCCCTGCTCCGTCCGGGACTATGAAGTCTTGGATGAATGCAAGTCTGAGGAACTCAGCTGGACAGACAGCCATGTTTGACATGTGCCATCTGGACTTAACCTCTTGCCCCTGTGGCTTCAGGGTCCAGCTGCTATAGCTCAGGCAGAAACCCAAAACATGAGACACAGTTGAGCTTTAGTTATCATGAATAAAGGAAAATGGTCCCTTGTCAACTGAGAGGCTTGAGTTGGTCTCAGCCACAAATCCTATCCACAGTGCTCTTATTACAGTATGTGTGTGTGAGTGCATGTGTATGTATGTGTGTGTACATGTGTGTATGCATATGTGTGCATGTGTGTGTGAGTGTGTGTGCATGTGTGTGTATGTGTTTGTATGCACACGCGCGCAATGCGAACCTCAGGTTCTCATCTTCCACTGTTTGCCACAGCCTAGCTGACCTGAAAGTTTCTAGGGACCCTCCTGCCTGCACCTCCTTTCCCACCATAGGGACTCTGTCTGGGCTTAGGGACACACTATGTCACTACATCTGGCTTTTACATGGGCTCTGAAGATTCAAATTCAGATCCTCATCTTGTGCAGTAAGCTCCTTAGCTCCTGAGATGTCTCCCCCCCCCCATCCCATCTGTCTGAGCTTTTGTGTAGTAATCTCTTGTGCGTCCTGGGCCTCACCATACTGTGCAATGACTGTGAATGTCCATCACTAGGCCACAAGATGAAGGGTCACTCAGGTGTGGTCACTTGCATACAAACAGTAAGGGTTTTTGGTAGAGACCTGTGAAGGGCATTTTCTGCCAAATGTTGCTCTCCTTCAGGTGGTTCTATAGGCCTTAGTCTAAGTATACATTAAACTGTAAGTTACAGACAGGGATAAATGTCTGTAGCAACAAGAGACCCTCTTTTCAAAGCTCAATGGAAAAACAAAAACCATGAGTTTCTCCCACTTAGAGGTGTGTGAATGTTCTAGAAGCTCACAGCAGCATTCACTCACATTGCCAGGATACTCAGCATGCTTGTGTTCCTCCACCATGTGAGCATGCATTAGCACGGAGATAACTTCGCCACCCTCGGCCCATGCATGCTGTGAGGCTGTGCTGACATCGGTGCTAATCCAGCAGGAGACCCTGCAGGTTGAGGGGAGACAAGGCAGCAATCTCAGAGTTGCTTCTGTGATCCTGTCCTGTAGAACTTGAGACAAGCTCAGGTCCCGAACCTTCACTCTGACCCGCTGGGGCTCTGGAAAAGCTCTGTGTTGCAAGTGGCTGAGGGGTCCTGCTATGAGAAAAGGCTAGGGACAGTGTACCTTCCTCCCCTGCCTTGCTGCAACAATGTTCTAGAACCTTCTTGGGATGCTCACACGGTGGTATCCATCTCAAACTCAAGTAGCCAAGGCATACCCTCTGTTCTGCCTTCAGAGTTCACAGCAAGAAGGAGCTACACGCTGACCCACCTCAGTGGCCACCCAAGCTCCTGAAGGGGTCCAAAGTCAGGCTGCTCTCACATGCGCTGAGTCCACTGGACTGATTCCCAGCCACTGTGGAGCTGGCAGAAGGTAGAAAGATAGATGGTCTTCCACAAAGCAGGAGAAAATGATCCCCTGCAGGGCAGTGGCGTGTCAGTATAGTCCCTTGCTGGCCCAGGCCACCTGAACAGAAGGCCAAGGCCCAATGGCCTTTGCAAAGCATATCATCTCTCCCTGTGGGTTTTCCCCAGCACAGACACCCTCTGTCCTCTTTTGCCTTGTGTGGTCACTCCCTCCCAGCCTCTCTCTGACTTTTGCTCATCCCTACCCACTACTTCATCTATCCACTGTTTACTCTTAGTCTCGTGTTTCCTCACCTAAGGCCTGGGTGGTCTACCCTTGTCTCCTATACCACCCCCTGGGAGCCTTAGCTGCCTTCACTGGCCCTGAGTCATCTGAGAACCCCTCTGCCTGGAGGCCCTGCTCACTTGTGCATCTCCTTCTACCCCTTCCAAAGGCCTCTGGTACATATGGAATCACACATGCGCATGTTCGGGCACATGCTTGAAAACACAGTCATACATACATGTGCACACACAGACGGTCTCACACACACAGTCAAGCACATGGTCTCTCACACATCCATAATACAGTCATACACTCACATATACATACAATCACATCCGCACATACACACCTAATCACACACAACAGTATGCAGGCACACATGCATTCACTAGTACTTATAGCCAGCAACCTTCTGCCTGACCCCCACGTGGTAGGCAGTTTTCCTGCAGGAAAGACAGAGCTTGCTTCCTCTCAGCTTCGGCAGGTCTGGGGTCTGTGCTCTGAGGGTGCACCGGGCTGATGCTAACCCTGCCCACCCTTGGGACGGACACCCTGGCTGAGAGCTCCTGCAGCTCCAGTGCCCAGACTGCTGTCCGCCCCCCTCGAGGCTCCTTTCTTTCACACTAAGTCATGCGGATCCTCTTCTGTTTTTATTAGAGTCTATTTTTAGATCCACTTTATATTCACGGCAACATTAAAGGGAAAGTGCCGAGATTTCTCAGTGCCCACCCGTATGTAGCCTCCCACTCGGGGAGAACATTGTCTTCTTGGAGTCCAGGCGTCCAGCTGTGAGCGTCTTGGAGACTTTCTCGGGCCTGTAATTATCCGAGAGTCCCTCGGCCTGGAAGTTGTCGGCACATTCTCCACAACTGATAAACCCGACTAGCACCATGCTGTTTGTAATTCACACTGGGGTTCACGCTTAGTGTGGGGCATTGTGTAGGTTTGGAAATGTGCAATTGTGCAGTATCACACACAAGTGGGTGGAGCTCGGAGCATCACACTATCCCAGACATCTGCCCATCTGTTACTGTACTGTCCCTTTCTTGTTCCACAGACCCGACCAGCCAATGATCATTTCCACTGCCCCATGCATGCTTCTTCATTCTCTACAGGGACAGAGTTAGTGTTGAAAGCGTTCTGGGTTGGTTCCGATCACTCATCACATGGCAATGACATTTCCCTTGTGTCCTGCCACTGTTTGGCGACTCACCCCTGTCAGCACAGAACAGTATTCCACTCTCCGGATGGACTACCCATTATTCATCCCTCTGCCTTCAGGAGGGTGCTCAGTTTGGTTGCTTCCAAATTTTAGCAGTTTTCTGTAAGCACCTTGAGGAGGCTTCTGTGCAAACGTACGTTTCTGCTCTTCTTGGTTATCACCCAGGAGTGTGGTCCCTGGAGCACATGGGGAAGCACTGTCGTGCTCTGTAACAAACTCTAAGAATCTTCGCAAGCAAGTACTCATTTCTTCATCCCCAGCAACAGGAACCACAGTTCCTGATGCCCCACACCCTAGTCCGTGTTCAATGACCTCAGCCCCTTAGAGCCCCACCATCCCAGAGTGGATGTAGCAGCTCTTCATAGTCAAAGCAACTGCAGCAAAGGTCTCGGCAGGTTGTTCTGCAGTTGTTGACAGACTCATCATAAAACATATTTGGAGAGGCACTAGACCCCGAGTAGCCAGCACGTTTCGAAGCCAGCCTGTGAGTGCCTGCTCCCTTGACTTCATAGCTGTGTTGAAGTGATTCACCCTCTGTCTTGTTTTCCTCCCTGTCAAGGGCAGTGCCATCCTGAACATGTCTGCACCAGGATTGGGTGTACATGTAAAGCCCCCAGACACAGCAAGCCTTCAGGAGGCAGCTGCCCTCATCTTACACAATCACACCTTAGCAACCCAGAGGTGTAATGAGGAGATGCAGAGTTCCAGTCCACTCCCCAGTAGCCTCAGCTCCCTGCATCTCCTCTGCTCCAGTCAGTACTAAGCTATGAGTTTCCCATGCAGTGGAAAGTTAGGTGGCAATGCCCCCAAGATTTCTTCCTGTGCTACTCTCTGTGGCATCTGAGAGCAGACAGAGGGGACTCTAGGCTCACACTGTAAAACACAGCCTCCACCCTTTCGGCATAAGATGTACAGAGGGGACTCTAGGCTCACACTGTAGAACACAGCCTCCACCTTTGCAGCATAAGATGTATGTGTTCTGGCATCATAGAGGTGCCTTCAGGAGGCTGAATTTCTCAGTGGGGATAGAGAGTTTGGGGCTGTGTTTATTACAATTGTAGAGAGATGTTGAGTCCAAATGACTGTGAAATCTAAGAATTTGAAGCATGCAGAGTTGCCCTAGTCCCGTTGTTGTCCTGTGTCCCCTCAACGGATACCTGAACCAGGAGCCTGGCAAGTACTGGCTGTAATTAAGGAATTCACTAATGACATGTTAATCTCAAATTAGAGATATGTTTGTTGGGTATGTAGCTTATGATGTCACAGTAACAGCACCAACAAAACCAACAGGCCAGCTGCAAGGTTCTAAGTAGGAAAGTAGATGAGATGGCCCAGGAGTTGACTGCGCGTTCACTCACCAACCCCCAGCACTGTGCAGAGATATCTGCACAGCCGCAGTCACATGGGGAACCCTGAGTGGGAACCAGAACACAGTGGGACTCTGTAACTCACTGTCTTCAACCAATCTATGCTACTGGGCACCTTGGCCATTCAAATAATGACCTCAAAGAAGGCCAAGATGTCTCACAAGTGCACTGGACACACCTTTTTCCTAAGTACCGTGTGCTGGGCCCATCAGGAGTCTGGGAATGGAGGCCATGTAGTAGTTAATTTACATGATCAACAGGAAATAGGTCTTCCATGTCAGATTGGTGGAGACAGAGTGGGCGTATTGCCTAGCACAGGGGCCTGGAGGCACTGGAGGGTATGTGCCTGCCAGGCCTGTTAGTTGTAGGTGCCTGAGAGGGTCCTCTGAGACCTACTGAGTCCCTAAGGACAGAAGCCTTTTCCTGAGGCCCCAGCACACTCCTGCCTCAGGCTGAGGTTCGTTTCTAGAAATGGGTTTCTGAGGATTAGCTTAGGCTGTTCACAGCCCTCTGGTGTTCGCCTTCCCTGGGGCGAGCTGTGTGGAGGTAAGTGCTTGGACAGAATGGTGTTGGGAAGGAAGGTGAAGCCGGAGCCAGGTTTAATAATCATGGTGCTGTCCACTGACTGCTGGATGGACACCAGACTCACACTGAAATTTAACCGTTTTCTTCTCATCAAAGAAGTCTCTGTGCTCTCAGTAAGTCATCTCTCCTGCCTCAGACCCTGGCGGCTTGAAAGTAACTCCTAGACATTTAAGCCTCTGCTGGTACTTACTCAGGCTCATGGGATCAAGGTCCAAAGGGCTTTCCAGCCAAGCCTAAGAAAACAGACTCCATGCACCCTGTCCTCACAGGACCCTGTGTGTAACCTTGGTAAGTAACGAGGAACACAGGAGTAAACATGGGTGACTAAATGTGACTTCCCCGTGAGTGACTGAAATGACTGTCACTCACTCACCTGTATGCTCACCTGTACACTCACATGTACATACACCTGTGCACTCACATGTACACTCACCTGTGCACTCACCTATGCACTCACCTATGCACTCGTCTGTACATTCACCTGTGCACTCACCTGTGCACTTACCTGTACATTCACCTATACATTCACCTGTTCACTCACCTGTGCACCCACCTGTGCACTCACACCTGCGTGGACTCTGGAAAATGACAGCGTCATCTTAGGAGGAGACGAGGCTCCTCTGTGGGTGAAACTAGCTCTCCTGGCTTGGACCTTGTCCCCAGAGCTCAGGAGGTATTTTATTCTCAAGTCAGCAGTGTTAGGAGCCTGAACTTTTGAGAGGCATTTGGGTCATAAAGACTCTGCCCTTGGGAAGGGCTTTATCACAGAGAGGGCTCCTGGGACACAGATAAGTGTTCCCTGCCTCCCTCTTCCTCCTCCCTTTACCTCTCCCTTCTCCCTCCCTCTCAGTCTTCCTCTCTCCTTCCACCCCTTCCATCTTTCACTGAGGGTAACAGCAGGAAGGGCTGTTGCATGTGGCAGGTTCCCAGCCTTGGCACTTCCAGATTCCAGAGCTGAGAGACATAAGCCTTGGTTCTCCATAACTCACCTATGCAACGAATTTTGTCTTATCAACATCACAGGAGCTAAGACACCCAGAGTGTCCATGCCCTAGGGGCAAAAAGGAGGCTGTCCTTCATTGGTCCTGGCCTAAGCCCTGCTCTTTGCAGATCAAAGTCACACAACCAAATTTCACCCCTTGGAGGCCCTATTTGATCTGATTTTGTTTCTGAATTTTGGACCAAGAAAAGTCAATATAAAGATAACAATCTAGCTCCGTTCACAGCTGAAGTCCATACCCCAAGGGTGCAGCCATGGAAGCTGAACTCTCACAACACCTCAGTTCTCAGGCCAGCAGGAAACCGGATCCCTCTGTCTGCCCCGAGTTCTGTTTTCCTTCCCTTTACCAAATTAAGCAGAAGTGATTTATTCCTGCTTGTTAGAAAGGGGGTGGTCCCTAAATCCTGTACTTGCTTGGCCTTCAGGCAACCCAGGTCCTGCCTGTTGGGTAGCAGTCCCCATATCAGCATATGTGTGCGTGTATGTGCATGTGTATGTGAGAGATAAAATGTGTGTGTGTGTGTGTATGTGTGTGTGTGTGTGTGTGTGTGTGTGTGTG